>NW_012267290.1:2763591-2776233 GCF_000151885.1 Dipodomys ordii | reverse complement strand
TGTACTTTTCTGAGACTGCCCACTTCCCTGCCCCTGTCCCTTGCAAAACATCTTCCTTCCAGAAGCTTGCTCCGTGTACCTGCATCCCACCTAAACTGGCGTACAAATCCCCTGGACAGGCCAGCAGCCGGTGCTCACACCTTGGAGAGCATTGCGCTAGGCCGCAGCCGCCAGCCTCTGAGTGTCCACTTGCTCTCCCCAGGCGCTGTCCATCCTTCCCTGACAGTACTGCTGGCTGTGAACGGACGGTCCGCCTGCCCTCCCTGGAGAGCCGAGCTTGCCGCCTTCCTCTCGGGAGCGAGGCTGAGCCTGGGCCGGCACCGGCCCTTCCCAGATCGGTGTTTGTTCCAGGTATGGAACAGATACTCCAAAAGCCTGAGAAGCACAGTCCCGGGTGTCTGTGTGACTTTACTCAGAAAAGTTACAAGCAGGGGAGAAGAGGTGGGATGCTACTATTTATTGCAACTTCATTTATGGCAGAGTTCAAAGTAGGTTCAGCTAATTTGTAAGAAAGATTTTGGATACAAAGACATCAGTAGATGGGATGAAGGCCAGCAGATCGGCTACATTTCTACCCTTTGAGATTCCTGTTTGAGCTTAGTTACTATTCTACCACTGTCTCTGGATAGTTACAAACTGTAACAAGAAGATAGGGAAAGAAAGTAGAATAGTACACAATCTGAAAACTCCCTTAAAGAAAATGACAAAGTGAGGGGGACTTAAAGAAAACCCATCCATAGCCCTTCACCTTGGGCGGTGGGTTCATTCCACACATTTATTAAGCATCTCACAGCCACGCTTTCTTTTCCACCTTTAAGGCTGCATCAAGGTCTCTGGCTTCCAGGCGCTTATGTTCTGGATCTCATGCCTGGTACGGAAATCTGTTTCCTTCGTCACTGATGTAGGGGACACAGCATCGATTCCAGGGATCAGAGCAAATGTCACTCTTTCTCTCGCCAAAATGGCAGAAAAAAAGTCTGCATTGGCCATGTTGCATCAGGCAGACAGTGTCTCTAATTCCAGGCGGGAGATCTTCTGCGGACGGGACAAGACAGGGTTCATATTTGACTCACATGGTACAGAGAGGAAATTATAACCCCAGCCCACAGCCTGGGAAAGCTTTCCCTGGGATTCACAATCAGATTCCACTGCCTGCTAGCCCCTTAGCTTTAAAGCAGAAGCAACACTTTATATCTCTCCTCGTGTGGCGTGTCCACCCCTCACACCCAGGTTCTCCAGCCTTCCAGAAAGAGATATGCACAGCAGGGAACACAAGTTTTAGAAAACAGAGCAGCGTGGTAAAGGTTGGTCTTCCTCTCAAAGAGCATTGGAAATTGTTCTGATTCTCAGCTTGAGGCAATTTCTTTTTTAGTTTCATTCCTAAGAAAATAAAACCTCGACTTGTGGAACTATAAGACATACACCTACCTAAAGTTGTCATAAAGAAGACGCTTCAGGAAAGACATGATTAATAAAAGGCCTTTCTGAACCATGTCAGGTCTGCAAATGCTACTGGTCATGATTCATACACAATAACAGAGTCATGGGCTGGCACCCACACACGCGCATCATGCGTGTGCACACACACATACACACACAGACAAGACTCTGAGCCTATACCACTTCAATCCTGCTTTTACTTGGCAGGAAAAGCAGAGTGAAGCCCTCAATAAAACCTTTAATAAACATAAAGGGACCCCTTTGTAAATCACCTTTATCATAGCAAAAAAACTTTTGAAAAACTTTTTTAAAAAGATATCAGCGCCACCAGCCTCGCGGACTGGGGATGTGGATTCCAGTCTTCTGTGAATAATGGATGACTCATTTAGATGGCTAATATTTTGGTTTTCTCATCAATAAAGGAGTTTATCTAGGAGTTTATCTAGCCGAAGGAAGATTATTTATGACTGCAAGCCGTCACTGCACAGCAATAAGCAGCATGTTCCCTTGGGCACGCTGAGTTTCTGTCTGTGGCTGCTGGGCTGCTGGAGAAGATCTTTGATTTGCTCTGACACTTCCCCGACCATCATCGAGCTGAAAAGCTTTCTCAGACAGCAGCAAGCGTGTCCCGTTTGTCTCAGAATACATAGGCTCTTTGTCTTGCGTCAGGATACTCACACTCCTTATTTAGTCTTAAAACTCTTCCTAATGAAGATGAAAGGGGTGAGGGTCTGAGCCCCGCATGGTGTCCCTGCACACACTCCCTGCACACACAGACAGACCCACACCCTGTTCCTGCACTGGCTCACTCACACACAGCTCCATTCCAGCTCCCAGGTGACACGTACCTGAGCTTTTCTGGACCAAACAACAGAAGAAAGCAGCAAAAAGAAAGAGGATCCTCATGTTTTAGGGGTCCCTTGGACCTCTGTGCCTTTCTGTTGGGGAAAGCAAGCCTGATGAATGTGGCGGGAAGTGAGATGAAGAAGGAGGAAATAGGACCTTTATATACTTTCTAGAATGCTAATCACAAATGAGCATATTTATCTGCTCTACTGAATTAAGACAGAAGGCAGAAAGTACTGAGCAATTTTATCTTTCTGCCTACAAATGGGTACTTTGTCATTCCTTAGAGGCAGAAATTAACCAAAAACTTGATGCATGAAGGCTTAAGAAGAAATGGAGCCAACAATTTTAAGTGGATTTTTAGAAACATAGACAAGAGAGACGTGTATGGCCTGCCCTCAGAAAGCTTTCTGTTGGGCAGTATTTAGCAAGGTGGACTGGAAATCACTCCCAGATAGATAATCAACAGAAACAATAGTCCAATGAGGACTAAGACACCAGTAAAAGATCATTTATTAGACTGTCAATGGAAAACAGCTTAAATAACATGTTACAACACAGTAATGGAGTCATTCCTGTTTTCCAATATAGTAATAAAAATAGAAAAACACACCCATTTTTTTAAAATGAGGGGTATTTGGAGGGGAAAAGGTTATGAAATAGTAATAGAGGGCAAATTTGATCAAATTATATCAAATGTGTGTACAGAAATATCAGGATGAGACCCCTCTTGGTATAGGCAATTTATGCAAATAAACAAACAAAATTTTCTACTAAGATGAAGGAGATAAACAGGACAAGAGCAGCAACTCGAGATGCATACCACGGAGACGAGCCTCAGAAACGTGCTAAGTGAAGACAGCACATGGGGTAGAACATAACGTTTTATTGCAAAGATTTACCAAATGAAGCTGTTTGCTTGAAGCCAGAATGCTGTCCACTTTGAGGAAAGAAGACAGATTTTCCTCGTTGTGGTCTGGAGGGGACAGGGAGTCCTTGGGGCCACAGCATCGAATCGGCCTGTGAATAGTGTGTGTGTGGTGGGCGGGGGATACGGGGGGCGGGTGATTACAGGACAGTATGGGTGCAGAGGGACTCCTGGCTTTGGATGGACAGACATAAGGAAGTGTTTGCATAGACAGACATAAGGAAGTGTTTGTGAGGCATGAGGCTTTGACTGGGAGACGAAGACAGGTCTGTCATGTAGGCTTAGATACGTGTGCTGAAACATACTGTTAATGCAGCTGTATCTATCATCTCTTAGATTCACTTTAACCTCTCAACACAAAGTGAAAAGTGAGTCTTCTATTTGGTCTCTCCCCCTTCCACAAGCCACCATGGCCATTCTGCTAGGTTCTTACTAATCCTTCTGTAGGCTTCCTATCTATATGTAAGTTCATATGAAAGTCTATTCCCTCTTCTATATAAACAATAACAAACTTTGCATGGTATGACTTCCTTTTGTATTTGATGTACCTTAGCAATCTGTTCAAGTGGGAATGCAGAAAGCTTTCTATTATTTCTTTCTCTAATTTTAAGGAGTTGTATAAAGGGGGCTTCAATTCAACAAGTCAGATGATGGGGACAATGCATCTTGACCAACGTCTCATCCTTTATAATAGCTTCATGATATTTTTACAGTCTGCCTTCCATCTTAGTTAACCAGGCTAAAATAGAGTTGGCCTTGAGAGTTGCCTAAAACAATGAGTTTTGCAAAAGAGATGTCACACTTGGTCCCAGACCTACTGTATGAGTGAACAATCAAATCATTCAAACAAGAAGATGCCCAAGTGTTCGTTGGGAAGTATCACAGTATTGGATGGAGATCAAAGATAGTGTCACTGGCAATTGATGCTTGGTCCTCAGTGTGCGTGTGTGTGTGTGTGTGTGTGTGTGTGTGTGTGTGTGTTGTGTGTGTAGGCAAATTTTTCTGGGTATTAGAAGCTTTTTTTTATTTCTGAAACATAAAATATATAATATATAATTACATATATAAATAAATTACCTGGAATGCTAATCATTGTAAAATAATTATCAAATATATATATATATTCATATATGGAATCTAAATGAGTAAAATTATTAGAATTTAAAGTCCTTTCTCTGTGAAACATTTGTTCCAAAAATATCTGAAATCTCCACTTTTTAAGAAAAAGACACAAGCAGTTTAATTTCACCCTTGGGAAGATTGGCTTCCATGCTAAGAACACATCCTAAGCTCAAGAAAGTCTATAAATAATTACAACTTTGGAGGCATCTCTAATAGACAAAAGACAAGAATTTTAAAGATTATACCATACAAGCCCAAATACATGTCATTGTTAAGAAGTTAACTTGTAGATAAAATGATAGAACACAATTTTATATGCAATATGCATTCTTTCTATTTATACACCCTAATTATGACCTTATTTAGAGAGGTTTAGGGGGGATGTTATATACTACAGTTCAGCAACTAATAAAGTAGCTGTAAAATTATAGCCTAAAATGTTCAATATATTTTGAAACTTTATGAGTTAAGTTGGAAAAAATCAAATCACTTAGGGGAGAAATAAATTAATAGCACCAAGTTTTTGTTTGTTTGCTTTGTTTTTGTGTTTGAACTCAGGGCCTGGGTGCCATCCCTGAGCTTTTTCACTCAAGGTTAGTACTCTCCCACTTTAAGCCATAGCTCCACTTCTGCCTTATTTTGGGGGTGGCTACTTGGAGATAAGCTTCTTATGGACTTTCCTACCTCAAATCACGATCCTCAGATCCCAGCCTCCTGAGTTGCTAGGATTACAGCATGAGCCACTGACACCCAGCTTAATCATAGCAAGTTTAACACCCAGCTTTTCCTTCAGATTTGAATTTATTTTCAAGTCACAGATTCAGAATGCAACCCTCAAGGGAGAACTTCACCAATTGTTCTAGAGAATAAGGCCTGCCACCCCAAAGAAGCTAAACTAGAAAATCAGGCTCACTGACTCAGGGCATTGATCCTGGCCCTGGGCCACAGGTTCCGGTAATTACAGGACTGAGAGGCTCCAGGACATGTTGTTCCTGCACCAAGATAATGATCGAGCCCGACACATGCCTGCTGGAGGAGAACAGCAGAACATCCACGAGGAGAAGAAGGACAGCTTGCAAGCATTCATTTGATAGTAGCAAATTATTTTTTAGACGTTAAGTAAATCCAGATATCATTCAACAAAAAGACAAATAACCTAACTTAAAAACAGGCAGTCTGGCCAACAATCTTCCTTCCTTCCTTCCTTCCTTCCTTCCTTCCTTCCTTCCTTCCTTCCTTCCTTCCTTTCCTTCCTTCTTTCCTTCCTTCCTTTCTTTCTTCCTTTCTTTCTTTTTTAAAAAGTTTTGGGGCTTGAACTCTGGGCCTGAGCACTGTCCCTCAGCTCTTCAGCTCAAAGCAAGTGCTCTACCACTTGAGCCACAGCACCACTTCCACTTTTCTGGTGGTTCATAAGAGTCTCACAGATGTTCCTGCCTGGGCTGGCTTTGAACCATGATCCTCAGAGCTCAGCCTCCTGAATAGCTAGGATGACAGGCGTGAGCGATCAGTACCTGGCCAAGCCTGTAATCTTAACTACTGCATCAGTGCCTTTAATCCATAAAATGAGGCACTGTGATTTGTAAGTCACTTACAGTCCAGACATGAGGCGGTTCTTGGATTCTGTCTCAAGCACTGCTTCTGATAACGTTAGACTGATGACAATGAACATGGTCTGGCTTAGCTGTCAGAGGGAAATGACCACTGGGTGGCAGGGGACTAGGTGGCTTGCATCCGCTTCCTACTAGAGAAAAAGAAACAGAACACTGATGTCATGGAGACCAACAGCCAGACCTTTGGGCCCTTGTTAATGCAGGTGTTCTGCCATTGTATACTTTTTGGTGTAGTTGTCCAAAGGAATCACCATTTAACAAAGCCATGTATGAATACACTATATTTTGATCAATGTCACCCGTTTCAAGATTCTCAGCTATCCCTCTGCAGGGTCCTTCATGAAAGAAGCCATGGTCTGTGATTCTGTGGAATCTCTGGTTCTCCTAATAACCCTAGGGGACTCTTGTTATGGTCTACATCATTTCCTGTAGTCCTTAGAGGGCTATACTAAGTTTTCAGTTTTAAACTATTTCCGTATCTTCAACACAGACCTTGCATGCGGCTGGTCCTCAGGTCATTCAAGTGTTATCGGTGTTACCCAGAGAATCATTTATTCCATCAACAAAGAAGCTGGGCACCGGTGACTCACACCTGTCATCCTAGCTACATAGGAAGCTGAGGTCTGAGGATTGTGGTTCAAAGCCAACCCAGGCAGGAAAGTCCATGAGACTCTTATGGCCAATAAACCACCAGAAAACTGGAAGTGGCACTGTGCCTCAAGTGGTAGAGTGCTGGCCTTGAGCTGAAGAGCTGAGGGACAGCGCTCAGGTCCTGAATTCAAGCCCCATCATTTACAAAATGAAAGAGAGAGAGAGAGAGAGAGAACTTCATCAATGAACTCAGTCTCTTTCTCTTCGCTGGGGTATACTCACTCTTGTTCTGTGTGCTAAGATTCCCTAGGAACAGGTAGTTGTCAGTCTCTCTCTCTCTCTCTCTCTCTCTCCCTCTCTCTCTTTCTCTTTCTCTCTCTCATCAGTACTGTGGTTTGAACGCAAGGTCTCATGCATGCTTGGCAGTCTTTTTTTTTTTTTGGCCTTAGTTATTTTTCAGATATACTCTTGGGTTTTTTCCTGAGCTCTTAGACTGCGATCCTCTTATCTATGCTATCTTGGTGGGTAGGAGGGATTATAGACACACACTGCTATGCTTGGCTTGTTTGATTGAGATGGAGTCTCCCTAATATCCACTTGGACTGGCCTCATGCCTTGGCCTTCTTAATCTCCATCTCTTACGTGGCTGGAATGACAGGAAAGTGACACCTCATTCTTCATGACCCAAGAAATAAAGATAAGCCAGACCAGGCATAACCCAACCCAGGCTAAGGCTACAGTGGCCACATTATCAAGTCCAGGAAGTGAAGGGGGCAGGGCTGACCAGCCTGCCACAGTCGAGTTTGGTCACCAAGGGGAAAGTGCATTTCCCAGCCTCAGGGAACGTAAGCCATGGACGAGGCACAGTGATCAAAGCACAGGGATGGCTTCGGGGACCGCGGGAGGGGGGCACGGTGAGCCCAGGTGGGCATGGAGACCAGACGGAGAAGAGGTCGCTGTGTCGCAGACGGCCCCGCAACACCCTAAGGCCACTTTCCGGAGAGAGGCTCCTCCTCCTAGTACAGAGGGTGTCCATAAGGCCTCCTGAGTACTGAGTTCTGTGATAACAGCTCTGTGAAAGGAACAAAAACCCCACAATGACCACAGAGCTGATGGCTCAAAACTGGTCCTGAAAGGCTTCATTTCCTTGTCTCAAGCAGAGACATGAGAATTCCTAGAAATGGTTGAAAAAAATCAGATTTTTGTTTCTTTAGTGAGTTCTTGTATATCATCCACACTCTGTTTGGGTGGCAGGCATTAATGTTTTATCATCTTAATGTCCAGAAAGTTATTCCTTGTTAAATTTGACTACTTAAGTCTTACTAAGAATCTCTACCTATGACCAAAGGATAACTTTATATTTACATTATATATACTTTTTACATACATATGTATCCTTAGCTCCATTACTCTTTATCTTTTAAAATATATACATTTAGTCTGGGCACCAGTGGCTCATTCCTGTAATCCCAGCTACTCAGGAGATTGAGATCCCCTGGCATGAGACTCTTATCTCTAATTAACCACCAGAAAGAAAAAGATAGAAGTAGAGCCATGGCTCAAGTGGCAGAGAGCTAGCTTTGAACACCAAAGTTCAGGAATCACACTCAGGACTTGAATTCAAGCCCCAGGACTGACCCAAAATATATATGTATATAGAGATTTGTATATAGATATATATATATATAGAGAGAGAGAGAGAGAGAGAGAGTAATCTCTTCATTTGACAGGGTACTTTTAAAAGATAATTCAAAATTGCCAATAACTTTAACAGAATCTTCAATGATTCTGACCACATTTTTCACAATTAGTTTACATCAAATATATGGACATTTTCATCCCATAATTCCTAGGATAGAATACTATCTTAAAATTTTAATTTAAAGCCAGGTGCCAGTGGCTTACGCCTGTAATCCTAGCTACTCAGGAGGCTGAGATCTGAGGATCACGGTTCAAAGCCAGCCCGGGCAGGAAAGACTGTGAGACTCTTATCTCCAATAAGCCACTGGAAAACAGGAAGTGGTGCTGTGGCTCAAGCGGTAGAGTGCTCACCTTGAGCTGAGGAGTGCAGGGACAGCACCCAGGCCCAGAGTTCAAGCCCCACGACCAACCAAAAAAAATTAATTTAAGAGCTGGGAATGAGGCTTAGTTGTAGAATGCTTGCCTAGCATGCATGAAGCCATGGGTTCAATTCCCCAGTACCACATAAATAGAAAAGGCCAAAAGTGGTGCTTTGGCTCAAGCTAGAGTGCCAGCCTTGAGCAAAAGAAGCTCAGGTACAGTACCCAGGCCCCAAATCCAAGCCCTAGGGCTAGCAAAAAAAAAAAAAATTAATTTAAACATGTCTGTGGTTTTCATTGCTTTTATATTTGTTATGCCCAAAGCATATGTCGTGCCTTGTTAATTAGGTATATGTCTCCGAGCTATTGCTCTAATTTTGAACATTTAGGTTTTTTTCATAAAGTTTCATAACTATTTTTGCAACTTTTCTGAGAAAGTAGAATAACCAACACGGTATGTTATGCCTTGTGCACGAATCGGCAGATTGCTTAGAAAAGAGCGAATGTACATTGTCCGTACTTCTTGCTTTATATGAACGTTCAGTGTCGTGGGTCTTTCCTTCTCCTTGGGTGTCAGCCCTAGCCGATGTGTTGGTGTGAGGATTAAATGAATTAATCAATCAACTTTGCCCTTTCATTGGATCCCCTCCTCACATGGATGCGCCCCACCCCACTCTCATACTTAAGTCACTGTTTTAACTCTTACCCCTAAATCAAACAAAAGTACTTCTTAAAAAGTCTTTGTTTTCGCCAGGCACCGGTGGCTCACGCCTGTCATCCTAGCTACTCAGGAGGCTGAGATCTGAGGATCGCGGTTCAAAGCCAGCCTGGAGAAGAAAGTCCATGAGATTCATCTCCAATTAACCACCAGAAAACTGGAAGTAGTGTTGTGGCTCAAGTGGTAGAGTGCTACTCTTGAGCTGAAGAGCCCAAGGACAGTGCCCAGGACCAGAGTTCAAGACCCACGACTGACCAAAAAAAAAAGTCTTTGTTCCCACCATTTTAGGGATGTGGATATTGTACCGTCAGTTATCCGAGCTATACTGACAAGAGACCTCAATCTGGACGCCAGCCGCCAGCCCTCCGCGGACGTTGTGGCTGTCACCCTGGGCCAGTGTCACCGGCTGGTTTCCGGGATTGTCACCTGGACTTCCTTTCTCCATCCTCACACAGAACAGCACTGCTTCAAGCGGTTCATTCCCCGCCCTTCCACGCGCTCTCCAACCCCACTGCACAGTGCTCTGTTCTTTGCACCTCAATCATCAATACTATTCAGTATTTCCCTTTGTCCCTCTCACCCCAAAGCTACAGAGGAATCAGAGGAACCTGTCCCCACCCCAGGAAGCTGTTTGTATTTCCAGATGTGTTACCACCTACTGGTGAATGATGTTTATTGTATTTCTCATCTTCTCCTTCCTATAATTCCCAGAAGTCTGTTCAGCTCCTCGCTCGCTATCTGTGGATGTGTGTGGTGATGTCAACAAGTCCACAGCTAATTTCTCTGTGCTCCCAACTCTCTTTGGCCTGAGTGAGGCGCCTGGTTTCAGACACTGCTTCCCACTCTCCATCACCAGGCCTGCACGCTGCATCTCCTTAGGACCTGGGATGGATGCTTTCCCCACATCAGTCATCTCCCCGAAGTCACCGTAGATCTTCTCCTACACCCTTGTCGGCTCTCTGCCTCTAGCACGTCCATTTCCAGCGCATTCCCAACTCTCTTATTGGACTGGACATTGAAAAGCTTACAATGTGGTCATACCACTCTCTGCAGTAGCTGTCAAGCTCCTCTTGTTTAGCAGTCCCAGGTCTTCAGCAAAGTATCTGTTTGCTTTGACAACTTCCTGCCACTTCCTACCTGAGGAGATGCAAACCTACTTCTGAGATTTCACCTTTCTCTTTCCATATTGGGCTGAACTTCTTCCCATTCACTTAGCTACTCTGATTTTCGTGTTCTTTACTTTTCCATCAACTGTGTCCTCTACTTAGAAATCTCTGTCTCTCAACTGAATAAATCCCTTTGCAAAGCCCTTTTCAGATTTCCCCAGAAACTGTGTTTTCATTCTCTTCAATTTATCTGCTGCAGATATTGCCTAGGCTCCGGCCACATCACCACATATGTAGTGCTTGATTGTTTTTATTTGTTTAGACATTTGCCTCCCCTCATATTTCATTTATATTTGCAAATCTGCCATGATTCTTAGTACCTAAAACAAGAGTAGTCACTCCAAAACAATGTCAAATAAAAGGAGACAGCGTTTGAATGCTTTTCTATGAGGATTTATTAAAGCCTCAACTACGAGCATGAATTGTGATTGTGACGATGCTGCACATCTTAAGCCAAGCCACACTTTGTAGAACCAGTTCTTGTCACCTATTTTTGCTGCAATAAAATATTTGGCCTTGCCTGAGCTCACCCCTACTCATCCATTTCTCCAAAACACCTTTCACTTGGTTGACTTGGCCTAGGGAGCGAGCAGACAAGCTGAGCCTGGGCTTTAGCACAAGCAACATCAGTCCGTGTGTAAACAGCAGACATCTTTCTTTTTGGAGCAGAAGTAACCTACTTGGGTTTGTGTAGGATCACAATATTCTTGACAGTAACCTTTCCTTTTCTCACAGCTGATAGTTTTGAAATCTTCAAAATCTGTGTAAAGAAATGTCCAACATTAGAATCATGCAGATTATCTCAGGAATCAGCGGTCAGTTTAGCTTTAAAGGGGGTGGTAGAGAGGCAGCAAATACAAAATGGTTTCAGTTGTTCATAAGTTGATATTTCTAAACTGTAGAAGCAAGTTCCACTTAGTCCTGATATTTCCAAGTCTTCTCAATTCCCTCACTGGCCAACGTGAAGGGCGATCCTGTTTCATAACACCCTGTCAGACTGTATTAGCTCTGTTCATATTAGCGGTGCAACAATTGCATATTCTTTTCTTTCTCCCTGTGAGATGAGAATCAGTCTAATAAACTACTAGGAACTGAGGAGAAGTTTCTGGGGGATGGAGGCAGGGACAGAACGAGGCAGAGCTGGCTCTCCATGCTCAGGTGTCATGGCCCTCATTCTAGCCACTGGAGGTATGGATATCAGAAGACTGCGGTTCTAGGACAGCTTGAGCGAAAAGATTTTCTCCAAGCAATGATGATCCTAGACGTCCATCCACACCATAGGATTCATTCAGTGCTGGTGATATTTCATGCGCTGTGGTGTCAGACTTACCCTTGAAATAGAGACCGAGTAGTGGCAAGTAACGTTTCACTTGTTTGTGCACCAAGTTCGTCCTGTTGGTTCCTTGCCCTGGTCCCTCTGGGTCGCTCAAGGCCTCTTGGTGGTCACCAGGCTGAGCGCTGGGTGACCCTGTTGAGTTAAAAGCACAGAGAAGAGGATGTGTTAAGAGCTCTCTCCTCAGTAGAGTGGAAGGGTAGGCAAGTACAATCACAAGATGATGCAGAAATGTAAAAAGGGAGCCATGTTACGTGGTAACCCGGTGAGGGTGGGAGAGATGGAGGAAGGGTGACACTGATTGAGATGTCTTGCACACCTAAGTTGACACATTGAACTAAAGCTCCTTTGTACAACTCTGTGAGGATAATTTGTTTTAAGAGCTCTCTGTTCAGACGACCCGTGTGAATGAGGGTGGGCAACAGGATGTGGTGCGTGGCAGGTGTCCACATGCATGTGTGTATGTGTGGAGTGGAGGTGAGCCACGTGTGTGCAGGAAATAGTGGGGCACAGAACAACGTCCAAGTCAAACGGCATGTTTGCCTTGGTCATTGCCAGCGAGCTGGGACATGATGTCTTCCTCCAGAAGAGGAAGTCTCCAGCCTGTCATTCTAGCTACTCAGGAGACTGAGATCTGAGCATCACAGTTCAGAGCCAGCCTGGGCAGGAAAGTCCATGAGACTCTTATCTCCAATAAACCACCTGAAAACCGGAAGTGGCGCTGTGGCTCAATTGGTAGAGCACTAGCCTTGAGCTGAAAAGCTGAGGGACAGCGCCCAGGCCCAGAGTTCAAGCCCCACAACTGACAAAAATAGGAAGGAAGGAAGG
>NW_012267290.1:2752121-2762156 GCF_000151885.1 Dipodomys ordii | reverse complement strand
CCAGCTTTTTTCTTTTTGCTTATGTGGTGCTGAGGAATCAAACCCAGGGCCTCATGCATGCAAGGCAAGCGCTCTACCACTGAGCCACTTTCCTAACCCCTCCGTGAGACTCTTATCTCCAATTAACCACCTGAAAACTGGAAGTGGCGCTGTGGCTCAAGTGGTAGAGCACTAGCCTTGAGGTGAAGAACTGAGGGACAGCATCCAGGCCCAGAGTTCAAGCCCCACGACCAACAAAAAAGAAAAGAAACACCTGTGCACACACACAGTGGGTCTCAGAAACACCTGTGCGTGCACATACACACACACACACACACACACACACACGGTGGTCCACACAATGTCAGGGCAACCACTCTGCCTTCTGGGTCCCTGAACATCCTTCAGTAAGAGGCAGCGTGGAGACATAAGCCGCGGATAGCGGCTTTTTAACGCACCAGGAACTCTTCCACCAGCAAAACTGTGTAGCAACCCATGTGCTGAAACCCACATCCATCCCAAAGGGGACCATGGCAGACCATGCTGCCTGTTCTATGACTAGAACATTCCAGTCATTGGTTCCAGTTTTCTTCTTTTATTCCATAAATCTCGCTCTCCTTTTAAAAGCTGCCTCGTAGTTCGATCTTGAGTCATTTGAATCCAGTGGGCGGCTAAAGTGACAGGATACCAGTACAAAAAGAATGTGCTGTGGTGTATATCCTTGGACCTAATAGAAAAATGTGTATGTACGATATTTTAAACACTGGCTAATCCTGTTTCTTATCTCCAAAATGGCATCTCATTGACTTCTGTAAAACAACAGTGGCAGAAGAGGAACTCAAGTGCAACACAATTTGAGTCTGGAAGTTTCTGGCAAGTAAATTTGAACCACTTCATTGTATATCCAATGACTCAAAGAAAATTATCCTGGACAAGACTCCCAATCTCCCAGGTGGATTTCCTTATATTTAAATAGAAAATGCAATATTCTAACAAAACCACAGGGCTGTGGGGGCCTCATCCACACAGGACACACGCTCCTCCAGGAAAAAAGAACCTGGCATATGAGAAAAAGAGGTGCAAATAGTAGTGCTTTTTTTGAAAAAGGAAACCAGACAGAATCACATGACGTGGGAGAAGAAATCTGCTTCTGGATAGATGTCAAAGAATTAGCTTAGAGAATGCAACAGAGATCAGGAGGTTTTTGCTGGCAAGAATACTAGTAGCTGTTTTATTTTCCATGCCAGAGATCAAAGAACAAGTTGCATCTTCAAAGTCTCTTTGATCTAGAAGGATCTTAGCCATGCAAGGAGAACTCTTAATATGGTGCAAGAGGGCACACTGAAAGCTTCTGACACAGAAGCTCCCCAGTAATCACCTTTTTTGGTTGTTGAAATAAAAAAAAAAATATGAGATGTCCTCTCTCTAGGAGAGCATTGTAACAGGTGTCCAAGTAACACTCAGGACCCTGAGGGAAATACCAAACTGGGAGTGAACATGGTCACCGCTCACCTCCCATCGAAGGTCCCCCTCACTTGCAGTAACTGGAGCTTATTACCTGGCTGTCCTTTCATTTTTCTGTAAATCATAGCACTGTGATGGGGAGGGAAGGGAAGGAAGAATTGAGAAGTTATCTCACATTGTGGCCAAAACTGTAAATGAATTTGTATATAAATACGTTTTTAAACGGAAGTGTGTTTTTATACAACTAGGTAAAGGACCTTTTTCTCTTAGTGTGGATGAGTGTTAGGACCCAGAGCTAAGCCTTATTACCAATGATACCAATACCATTTGAGAAGTCAGCCCCTTGACTGCCTGCCGCCAGCGGTGTGGGGCATAGCTGCATGAACTCGGGAGAAATACAGTGTAGAATATAGATGGAAGTAACATGGAATAGAAATATGCAGACAGAAAATGCTGGTGAAGATGCAGGGAGGAAAGGACGCTATTACATGTTCGTGGAATGTAAATTAGTGCAACCACTGCGGAAGGCAGTATGGAAAATCCCCAAAGACTACAACTAGCCCTACGTTGTGATTCAGTAACACCACACTTGGACATTTATCCAAACAAGTACAAGCTGGGATAGGATTGCAAGTTCATTGTAGCACTATTCATAATACTCAAGTTATGGAAACAGCCCAGATGACCTACAACTGACAAATAGATCAAGAAAATGTTATACATAAATAAATATACATTTATGTATATGTTGTTCATCTGGAAGAATAACATTATTCCTTTGCAGGGAAAGAGATAGACCTGAAAAAATTATGCTGAGTGAAGCAAATTATATGCTGAGAGAGAAAGGGTGATGTTTCCTGTCCTGTGTGGAAGCCGCTGTGCCTTTCATGCCTCTCACTTCTGCCCACGCACAAAACGTCCAGTCCTTAGCCCTCTGCCCCTAGCCTCAGGCAGGACACCAAATGGCAGTGCATAATGACACCCAAGGAAGCATTGTAGAGAAAGTAAAGCAATCTAGCTGTGGAAGCTGACGTCCTCTTGTGGAACACACATTAGACGAATCTTGACAGGCTTCCACATCTCACGCAAAATTCAGCTATTAATGTATAAAGAGTCTCCTTGCACAATACAGGGTAAACTGCCAAGGATTTCCAAATATGCCCATTGGGGTCTTCCAAGAAACAGACACCAATAGGAATCTTGATGGGAAATAACACTTGTTCAAAGGCTGAAGAGTCTCAGACCACCATGCAGGAAAGCTCAGCATTGAAGATGAGGACTCCAAAGCAATGCTGGTCACCATGGGGGACGTGGCCGGCCCTGATTCCACCCTGTACATGTTCACTGGTGAAGCATGTGTCACGATGGCATTGATGAGGCAGGTTGCAAAGGTGCTGCAGACAGAAGCTGCGAGTCAGGGATACAGAGATGCACGGACATCATGCACACATGCCTGGTGGAGCAGGGAATGTGTTTCTTTTCTGTCTTTGAATATGTTGGCACTATCTCTGTGGTTCACGGAACACTCTCATTTAATGTCATAAGATAATAGATGTATTTCCTTCATCTACTGCCATGGTAAAGGAGATTTGAGGACTGGGAGAGTTATTTTAATTAAGCGCCAAAATCATTGATCATCATCATCTATGAGAAGAGCTATCCTCAGTTGAAAGTTACAGGTAGTACAATAAACAAGAAAGAGATATAAAAGATATATGAGTTCCATATATAGAAATAAAAGCCTCTTTGTTCACGAATGTCATGATGATCTAGATAGGCAATCCTGTGCTGCTGCAGCGGTTTACCCCGTGTCCTCCCTGGCTGGGTCACTAAGGTCAGAGAGTATGAGGATGGTGTTCAGAGGCAAAATAAAGGAGACTGCAAAAAGGACTGGAGACAAAATTCAAGTGCCTAACCCTGAGTTCAAACCCTAGTACTTAAGAAACAAAAACAAATAAATACCACTGCGGGGAGCCGGGGCGAACATACACGCCATTACAAGGCGCGGCCCACTTCCTTGCAGCTTTGAGGTAAACAACTCCATATTAGGCAGTGTTTGGCGGGACTGTGGGTCCTGGGCATGCGCGAGCCACTTGGAGTCCCCAGCCAATCCTGTGGCACCTGGTGACGGCGAAAGGCAGACGACCAATGATAGAACGACCCGTGTCCCTAATCCCTATATAAGTGGCCATGTTTTGTGTGCACGCTCTCTCGCGCTCAAGCTCTCCTACAAACAAGAAGGCTCTCCAATAAAGCGTGATCTGAGAAGACTCCTGGTGTGGTGGTCGTTCTTCCTCACTGGCCGAGAAGGCGTTCGCCGCATACCACCAACAACAACAAAAGAGAAAGGAGGAAAAGGAAGTCTTCCCAAATCATTAATAGTTAAAAACAAACAAAAAACACAACTTTAAGCTATGAGGTTCAAATACAAAAATAAACTTGTTTACTATACATTCTAGCAAGTAATAACTAAACTAGAATTTGAAATAAAAGTACAATATCTTTTATAATAACACCCAACATCTACATTTCATGAGTTATACAGCATCTGTATGCCTAAAAACATAAAACTTTGATAAAAGAAATCAAAGATATGGTGAAAGGGAATGTTGAAATACAGAACCAGGCACTTTAACATTGTAAAGTGTTTATTTGAAGAGCCAGCAGTTTATGAACTGAAAAGCTTCAGATCCACCAGAGGTCCACAAAGGGAAGTCTCAGTGGAGTAAATGTGCAATTGGGTGAGGAGAAGCAGGCCTCTGGGAAACTCTAAAACTGGAAACGTTCTTGTTGGACCATTGCTGGGGAACTTTAGCTACTGTATCAAGTAAACTCATTAAGAGCCAGTGGCACATACCTGTAATCCTAGCTACTTAGGAAGCAGAGATCTAAAGATCATAGTTCTAAGCCAACCCAAGCAAGAAAGTCCACAGGAATCTTGTCTCCAATGAACCATCAATAAGTTGGAAGTGGAGCAGTGGCTCAAGCGGTGGAGAGTTAACCTCTGAGGAAGAAAAAAAAGCTTGGGGACAGCACCCAAGTCCTGAGTTCAAGCCCTAGGGCCAGCACTAATAACCTTAACTGTACAAGTCAGCCATTACTCCTAAGACAGTAGTGGAGTACAGTGTTCAGCAAAATGTTCCAGTGTTGCATCTATCCCAAGAAGAGGAATACAGTGTTTCCACCGAAGAGAAGAGGCCTGCTGAAGCACCTCATCATGCCTTTTATAAGGGATGTAATGCTGTTACAGAGGATGGAGTCTCTTAATCGATTCGTAACACCATTGAAGGGATTCATTTTAGACACAGGCTTTGAAGGGATATATTGGAGTATGGAGATGACATTAAGACATCAACTCAGAAATTAATCTGCCAGGGCTGGGAAGGTGGCTCAGTGGTAGAGCGCTTGCCTCGCATGCATGAGGCCCTGGGTTCGATTCCACAGCACCACATAAGCAGAAAAAGCCGGAAGTGGGGCTGAGGCTCAAGTGGTAGAGTACTCACCTTGAGCTGAAGAGCTGAGGGACAGTGCCTAGGCCCAGAGTTCAAGCCCCACAACCAACAAAGAAGAAGGAGGAGGAGGAGGAGGAGGAAGAGGATTGGGAGTAAGATCTGGGTGCTACTGAGAATCATAGGGATGTTTATAGGCCTTCTACCATGAGTAAATTTAATCTCAGAATTATGGGTAGGAGGCAATCCATGAGAAATGTCCCATTGGCCCAATTAAAGAAATGAAATCAAAATAATTAATTTAAACAGGTGTGATACATGAAAGTCTTTGATATCTGTATCCATCTATTTATCTTCCTATCACTTATATTTCCATTATCGATCATCCATCTCATTTATTATATTACTATAGCTGTCTACCTACTTACCCTTATTTTTATTTTGCTGTTCATGGGCTTGAACTCAAGGCCTGGGTGCTGTCCCTGAGCTTCTTTTGCTCTACCACTTGAGCCATAGCTCCACTTCCAGCCTTTTCTGAGTAGTTTATTGGAGATAAGAATCTCACAGGCTTTTCTGGCTATGGCTGGCTTCCAACTGTGATCCTCAGATCTCAGCCTCCAGAGTAGCTAGGATTACAGGCGTGAGCCATTGTCACTTGGCTCTATTTATACATTTTTTTCTTTTATTCCTTTTATTCCTTCCTCCTGAGTTTCCTTTTTCCTTCCTCTTTCCCTCTCTTCTCTTTATCCTTATTTTCTACCTTCCCTTCTTTCTTCGTTCCCTCCCTTCTTCTCTCCTTCAACTATTTCTCCTCCTCCTTCTTCTTATCTACCTGCCTGTCATCTGTCTGTAGCTCTTTTTCATCTCAGGAATTTGGTTGGGGTCGACTGGCTGAGATGAAGCTACCCGTCAATGAAAAATCTTTGCTATTTCCCTTTTAAGAAAAATGGAATCTATCTTTATGAAAATTACCTTCCCACAAAAATTTTTTGACAATAAAATAAACCAAGAAGCCCTTGACACAGGACAGAACAAGTCATTTATTTTTACTTAAGTATACGTTCAGCAGCAGATGCCAGAGTGAAAAGAAGCTAAGTCGATCAGCCCTCTGGGCAGCCGAGTCTCCAGTGCTCACCACTTTCACTCATAGTCGCTCCGCCCACAGGGCTCGATGGTCACACAGCACTTCAGAGCCCTCTGGCAGAGACCAGCGAGTTCTTCATTTTTGTAGCAAGAATTCCCGCATCTTCCTTTAAGTTTGAGGCATTTCTCATCAAAAAATGCATTCTTGGCTGTAGAGGGAAGGAAGGATTTGTTCGGGTTAGCCAGGATCTGCTCATTGCCAAGCGTGTTTAGTTACCTGGCAGGTGGCAGCACTTCCAGGGGGACTTCCTGAAAGCTGCCTCAGCCCTTCCCCAGCTGGTGGATGGGGGGGGAGAATTGGGGGTTGTGGGGGGATGTCTTCTGTGTGGTACTTCTGTCTTTTGGCCATGCAAGTAAAAGACCAAAATGAATTGCTTTCTCTTTGAACATGTATTAGGCTCTCTGGAAATAGCTGCCAATAGCCTTTCATCCACATCTATTGGGATATTTGCCGATGTGTTTCTGTAAACAGTTCTAGAGTAAGGAACTTCCTTGAGATTCAAGTAGAGCAAGATCTGAAGCTAGGGAAAGTAATCAAGTCTAACATTAAGAGGGCAAATGTATCTGTACATATGTATGTGTATATACATATATGTATATGTGTATGTGTGTTTATATACATATACAGAGAGAGAGAGAGAGAGAGAGAGAGAGAGAGAGGAAAATGTTTACTGGAGTAGGTCCTGAAGAGGCTGCTTGTAAAGGCTGGGGCTGATCTCTCCTCCACTTTTCATCAAAAAAAAGTGGACTATAGAAAACAGACTTTACAGTAGAAGGGGGGGGCAGCATGTTGGTACTGACTCCCTAAGACTTTTCACTTATTTGAAACAGAATTCCAGTTCTGCCTTTAGCATTTTATCAGTAGCAATTGTAAGAGCAGTCTGCTTTAGGCTAAGGCTAGCATCTAATGTCAACAGGTGAAACACCTAATTCAGGTAGTTCAATGTTCTATGCATTATCTGGCATTGGTGTATCTAGCTTAGGAAGCATCTGGGCCATACCAACCCACTGAGCCCATACCACAGACTTCCAAAGGACCATTACAGACATCCATACTGAGATTCTGTGCATGAGTACATGTGTGCATATGTCACATAAATAGGTTGGCTTCATTTTTATATACTGGATAACTATGTTATATAATCTTAGGTTGAATAAGTTATGAGTATGAGTGATCTCTTTAAAGAAAGAAAGAAAGAAAGAAAGAAAGAAAGAAAGAAAGAAAGAAAGAAAGAAAGGAAGGAAGGAAGGAAGGAAGGAAGGAAGGAAGGAAAGGAAGGAAAGGAAAGGAAAGACCTCTGGTTACTCTTGTGAAGCCAGCAGAGTCCATTTGTCATTGATTCTGAAGGTCTACGTCCCCATGTTCTAACACAGAATCTCTGTACATAGAAACATAAAACAGACCAGGGATACGAGCAGCTCATGTGAAAATCCTGAGAAATGTACATAGGTTGAAACAACTCTCGCATCCAGAACAAATTTGGATACACTGGATCCTGAGAAGCCCTTCCTCCCGCTCCCTGGAACCTGACCTGGATCGCGACATGCACCTTTATGTCGAGAAGGAACAGATGGACCCCTGGGCGTTTCCCGGAAGCTGAGTCCTACCACGGGAAGATGCCCACGGTGCTTCCCTGCACCACGGCAGCGCTGGCTCCAGTCCTGGCTCCCTGAGCCTGGCCTGTAGGACTCTGAGAAGATGCCTAGCCACCGAGTCTCAGCGTCTGTGTCTACAGAATGTTTATAAAACGCACCTGCCACACACTTTTTTTTTCCTCTGAGAATCATTACATTTGTAATAGGGCAGAGATTTCCTTCAAGGCTCTGCCTCTGGACAGCAAATGCATTTCATTACATGAAGTTTTTACTACACTATTCAGATTTATCGGATATGATTGACAAGTGACAATCTACATTACGCCATTTCTCCAAACTCCAGGAGAGCCATGAATCCTCCAGATCCCTTTGTCCTCTCTCTCTCTCTCTCTCTCTCTCTCTTTCTCTCTCTCTCTCCCTATTACATACACATGGAATACCATAACCATAGATTTTTCCCGTTTTCCCCTTTATTTTAACCTTAGGGATCTTTGAGCTTTTTCCTTGATTTTGATTTTTGGCCTGTTTTTGTTGTGCTGTGTTAGTAAGGAGAGCTGAAAGGCTCCTCCACTGCACTCTCCAGTTCTTTCAAGCCCGTGACAAGCTTGCCTAGAGTCCAACGGGAAGCACCGAGGACCACTGGGAGATTGACCAGGACGCGGCCTTCCGTAGCAAGCTCTCCCCTGCAGGACAACCAGACCAGGCAGCCTTTGATTCTAGACTTGATCCAGTCCAGTGCCAGCAGGGGTGAGCCTTCTGCACCATTCCTCTGAGCACCTTCCCGTGAAGACACTCATTACGCATTTTATTTACCTGGGGCCAGGAGGAAGAGAACAGCTAAGAGGAAAAGGAAAGTCTTCATGACCTGGAGACTCACGGGATGTCAGCACAATGCCCTGGGGAAAGGTCAGCGACACCCACATTTATACATTTCCCCGGACAAATGATTTTTTTAAGTGAATGATATCTTGATCAGTGAGGCTTGTCAGAGATGAGCGTGCTTCCAAACTCTGCTACGTAAAACTCAGAATGCTCCGTGGGTGCCAGCCAATGACTAACTTCTCTGACTGAGTATAAATATCCTCAGTGAGGAAAAGATAAAGACATAAACATCTAGCTCAAATAGCTTTGAGCCGTCTCGACTCCCGGCACCGTTTATGTGTGTAGCAAGTAAATGACACAGCGCTGCAGTGCTTCTGATAAGTCTGGGTGCCTTGTGGTCCCATGGAGTCTGAATTCCAGATTCAATCTTTTTTTAAACACAAATTTATTGTTACTATAAAGGTGATGGATAAGAGGATCACAGTCACATAAGTCAGGTAAAGAGCACATTTCTTTTGGGGCAGTGTCACCCCTTCCCTTGCTCTCTCCTGTGTTTCCCTCCCATCTCCACACAGCGTCTAGTGAGTGTCACCGCTGCATTTGTTCACCCTTTGTCGCACCATTTCTGTGCCCCGCCTTCCCTCCTAAAGACAGATAAACCAACAAACAGAACAAAAAGAAAACAGCAAAAAAGAAAAAAAAAACCTATTGTTTTCATTTCCTGGAGTTCATTTTGGAAAATACTATTTTGTATGGTGAGAGCCACATAGACATTACTCCTTTCTACTCCTCACCCCGGCCCAGATTCAATCTTTGCAAGCAGTGTACATCCAACCGAGTGCCTCACCTCAACATACATTTCACAGCTTACAAACTCTGGATCTTGCTGTGTGCTACCCCCAAGTTTGATACGAATCATGTTGTTTAATCCTAGACAGTTTTCCACGTTGGGGCTATTTCATAAGATGTGGAATGTGAATTGTGTGTTCTTCCAATGATTAAAATTGTGTAGAAGGTACACATCTTCCAACAGCTTCAATAAAACCAGGGATAGAAGCACTCTGAAGTCACAGTCCCCCGGGTCCCACTGAGCCCTGTGCTTAACTTGCACTAGATCAGCTATGCAGGTCCACATCATCCACTTGAATTCCTCTTTCATGAGACAAGGCATGAGGTGCACTGCTCTTGGAAAAGGAGATGAGGGTTCGTCTTCCTTTCTCCTCCTTTGGTTTACCCCCAAAGCAACCACTAAAATGCAAAACCAAGGGGCTGGTAGAGTGCTTGCCTTGCATGCATGAGGCCCTGGGTTCGATTCCTCAGCACCACATAAGCAGAAAAGGCTGGAAGTGTGCTGTGGCTCAAGTGGTAGAGTGCTAGCCTTGAGCTGAAGAGCTGAGGGACAGCACCCAGGCCCAGAGTTCAGGCCCCATGACCGACGAAAAAAAATCAATTAAATAAATAAATGCAAGGTTCTAAAACAGAACTAAGCACTGAAGCCGGGCGATGGTGGCTCACGCCTGTAATCCTAGCTACTCAGGAGGCTGAGATCTGAGGATCGCGGTTCAAAGCCAGCCCGGGCAGG
>NW_012267290.1:2744909-2751385 GCF_000151885.1 Dipodomys ordii | reverse complement strand
TGGGGTTTTAATGGGGTTAGATCATAATGCCGATTGTTCTTCTATGTACCACCAGAGCGCTAGCCTTGAGCTGAAGAGCTGAGGGACAGCGCCCAGGCCCAGAGTTCAGCCCCACAACCAGACCCCCCCCAAAAAAAAGAATTAATAAAGAGTATCCCTATTTATTATTTGCCTCCAGGATCATGCTTTTTGTTAGGTATTTTTGTAAACATCGGTTTTATATTTTGAATAACTCAGTTGAAAATAATAGATTAGAAGTGCAAATATTCTTGATTCTCATTCAAACTTCACTTAAAAAGAGATTCCTAAGAAAATGTCGATTTTGACACCTTTCCTTACACGTGACCTCATCTTAATTTTTCTTAGTATCTTCTTTTTGTTGTTGTTGTTAACAGTGAGTCTAATCTGCCAGAAAATTAAAGTTACAAACCTAAGAAGCGTATAACTGGGTCCTGTGGTGGGAAAGGTGAATGCTAAGTCAATGGAAATTCCACTTTAGTTCCTGTTTTCGAGCAGCTTCTCCCTTAAACTCAAAGCAGGCCCTAACTCGCTGGACACGTGCCTGTTTGAGTTGTATTAAACTCAACACGGAGCTGGGACAGCTTGAGTCTGGAGCTGGAAGCCGAGCTGAGGAAGGAACCACCATGGAGCCAAACCCCCGGGCCGCAGGGGCCCAGGCATGTGGCAGGGAGGCTGTGACCCCTGGGAGCAGACAGCCCACCCCTGTCCACAGGGCAGCCACCATCTCGGGAAATACTCAAAACAACAGGAAAAGGGTGATATTAAAACCACTAGAATTGTATCTGACCTTATGACACAGTATTTTTTGTTGTTCCTTATTGTCACCGTCCCTAGGATACACAGACCTTCAAGAGACAGTTGAAGAGCCGCACAGACGGCTACCACCCACTGCCACCTTCACAAGTGGCTCACTCAGTGCTCGTACCTCTACCAGCCCCTGGAGCGGTGGACCTTGCCCGGGTCTGACCAAGCCATTATCTCTCCATTGTGGCCGGGAGGTTTGCAGGACTCCGGCTGCCTCGGTCTGGGATGCACGAGGCATCGAGTTTGGAGTGGGTGAGAAGTTTGTTCCTGCCAAGCACCATGACACTGGCCACCACCATGCCTGATCTGAGACCCTCGGGGTGCAGAATCTCAGCCCCCACTTCCTGCACGCAGGACTGTGTGCACCGTCCCAGCCAACGTTGTTTACGAAGCTCATTGTCAAAATAAAACCATTAACAATTTCAGTAGCTTGACTAAAGAGCGTGGAGGTGGCTAGAGGTGGGCGGGGGGGTGGGCACTTCTGTCACAGGCCCACGCAGCTGGCCCTGCTCCCATTGTGAAAAAAAAAAATACGTAAAGCCTCAAAATCCTTAGTTTCAATTCCTCCATTCTCCATGCACACATGTATTAAATTAACTCCTAAACTGAAATGCTTGCAAACAGCAAAAAACAAAACAAACAAAACATGAAAACATCAGCATAGATCTCTGTTTTAGGTAGGAAGAGCTCACTATGAATTAATGAACTTGGAAAAAAGTTTGCAGAAAAATTAGACAAAAGAATGAGAGAATTATGGATATCACCATAGTAATAATAGCCAGGCACTCTGTCGAGTATTCTCTTTATGAATATTAATATGTTAATCAACTCAAGTACACTGCAAGGCAGGTGCCTTTATTATATCTTGTGTTTAAGGATGAAGAAAACTGAGATTTGAACATTTTCAGCCATCTCTCCAAAGTCTTCAACGGGGTTAAGTCTCTCTGACTTCCTAATTACATTTGTAATCATTCTGTGTTGCACTTATAGAAAGAAAGAAATAGAACATCACATAAGTACAAGCCAAAAGTGGCCATAGCAGGAGTTATGGGGAAAGGGGCAGTGCTATGCATATTATTTTTATGCCCTCTGAATGAATTAAAAGGTTGTTATAATCATAACTCATCTGTGACATTGTATCTCATACATGCAGAGATTCAGAGACAATTTGCCAAACTCATCACTCCTCCTCTGTGACTCCTGCAAGATGGAGACCATTCTCAGTAATCAGACTGTCGACATTCCTGAAAACATCGAAGGGACGCACAGCGATTGTGAAAGGTCCCCGCGGAACCCTGCGGAGGGATCTCAACCACATACATCATCGTAGAACTCAGCCTCCTTGGACAGAAAAGGAAGAGGCTCTGAGCTGACAAATGGTGGGGAAACAAAAGGAACTGGCCACCGTGCGCGCTATCCGTAGTCACGTCCAGAATATGATCAAGAGTGTTACTCTGGACTTTCATTACAAGATGGGGTCTGTGTATGCTCACTTCCCCATCAACATTGTTATTCAGGAGACTGGGTCTCTAGTTGAAATTCGAAACTTCTTGGGTGAGAAATACATCCGAAGCATTAGGATGAGGACAGTTGTTGCTTGTTCAGTCTCTCAAGCCTAGAAAGATGAATTAGTCCTTGAAGGAAATGATATTGAATTTGTCTCAAATTCAGCTGTTTTGATTCAGCAAGCAACAATAGTTAAAAACAAGGATGTCAGAAAAGTTTGGCATGGTATCTATGTTTCTGAAAAAGGAACAGTTCAACAGACTGATGAATAAGATCTAAGTTAACGCATTTTTGGAGACTATCCTGGAGCCTGACCAGGTTCTGATACTTCCATGATGCAATCAATAAAAGAATTCTTTTGAAAAAAAATAGAGAAGGGTCAGGGTTCACATCTGCCGAGTCCCTCCGGGGCCTCGTGCAGCCTGCCAGCATTCTATAAGTTCAAAATAATTTCTTACATAAGAATAATACTATATTCGTGAAAACCTGCAGAGACAAACAGCACATGTGCAGTGGTTCTTGCTTTCTCCCCCAGATAACTGAAGCTGGAAAGATGGCAGTAAGTTGCTCCTCCACCTATACTACTGTGTCACAGCTGTGCATCACCCCCGCTTTCTCCCACTCCTGGACCAGTCTTCAAGCCATGAGACTGTCAGACAGGCAGACACTCTGGAAAGCAAGACTTTATGGATGCCAAGGTTATTATCTGTGATAGCAGCTCTTGGTCCTGGGAAATGGAGCGTGTAATTATGTTTTATTGATTCACTCCACTGACCAAGAGCATACCCCATTACTTCCAAATATAAATGAGTCTCTCATCCTTCCAAACAAATGTGGCAGCATCTCAGTTTCCAAGAGTCTCCCCTCAAATATGGTCCCAAGCAGGAAGACGTTTTGTCTAATCCTCACTCTGTTCTCCATTTTGGCTCAAATGCCATCAGGTAAATGAGAATGGATGGGGTTTTAATGGGGTTAGATCATAATGCCGATGGTTCTTCTATGTACCACCCTAAAATTAATAGTACTGATCAGGGAACCACAGTGGTTTTTTTTATGAGAATTTCTCAGACCTATAGTGACATTTTCTAAGAGCCAACGATTGTATGTGGTATTTGTTCCTTCCTTTTCTTTGTGACTTGGTCTTACTAATTCCCAAGAGAAACAGAATTAAGATTGAGGCATTGTCATATGCAGTCTCCAATGGGCCCATGTGTGAAAATAGTTTTATCTAATATTGTTCATATGCCATTTCTTTGCATTGATATTCTTTTCTAAAATATGCTTTGCTTTAAATTTTAGGATGTGAGGCAGGACTTGAGTATTCCCAGTCATTTCCAGGAGGTGAGTTCAGTTGGTTAAATTTATTTTCTTCTTGGGAACTCTGGCCCATGCTATGTATGTCTGATGAGTCCAAGAAGGAAAACAGTAGTGAAAATAAAATGGACTGAACTGCAGCCCACAAACGCTCATCCTCTCTTCTTCTTGGTGACAGAATCTTATTTTTTTTCCATTTACAGAGAACTATCTTGGTTGAGGAGCGTAAGTCTGGCCATCGAGATTGGAATCCCTTGACTTTCCCCTTTGATTTTGGCTCATAGGTTCAGGTTTACTGTCACACCAGCTGATGGGCCTGCGGCATGCAAGCATATCTGTTTCTCACATTCTAAATCTAATGAGGTCCATAGCACTGCTTGCCTCTGGTTTACACAGAATCATCTGAATGAATGAAGATAGTTCTGGGAGAACTCATTATTACAGAAAAGTTATTGATAATGGGTAGCCACAAACCTGGCTTGGGTGGGGGTAGGGGGTGGCCTGTCCTGGGGCTTGAACTCTGAGCCTGGGTGCCGTCCCTGGGCTCCTTTTTTTTTTTTTCAAGACTAGCACTCTACCACTTGAGCCACAGCTCCACATCTGGCTTTTTCTGTGATTAATTGGAGATAAGAATTTTACGGACTCCCCTGTCCCAGCCGGTCCTCAGATCTCAGCATCCTAAGTAGCTAGGATTACAGGTGTGAGCCACCGGTGCCTAACATAGCCACAAACTTCACTTTGTGGAGATCTCTTTTACAGGAGATCACATTGTAGACAGAATTGAAGCAAATATTCTTGGGTAATTGCAGACCACATGAAGAATTTACATAGCATTTTAGAGTTGGAAGTATTACAAGTACTCCTAATAAATTCCATCCATGTGTCAGGCACTCCTGCATCTATACATGCACCATCTCATTTAACATTCAAAACACCCTTATAGGTAAGTGCCATTAAACCTGAATGTCATATGCCATTTATTTAAACAAATTAAAATTATAGAAGAGTCTTTATAGAATGTCCTTGGGACAAATAAGCAAGTTGAGAGAAACAATTTACTAGGAAGGTGCCCAGTACTACGTCCAAACAGGAATTGAGTCTAAAATTCTTACTAACATTTTCAAGAATCTTCCCAATGCTACATTATATCCCTCTTGTTTTTGTCTAGCAAGCACCAGTCATATCCAGTAGGTATATTTATAGTCCTGTAGTTTGTCTACCTGATGAAATAATTTAGAGAGCAGAGATTGGGACTATCTCTTCCTTGTAACTCTACCAAATTCCAGACTGCAAAGACATGGCAATCTTTCAAAAAAAATCTGGGCTAGCTATTATGATATATCCATGAATGTATATAACATTCTTAAAACAAATTCAGCCCTACTATTCTTCTTTCCCCTCACCATCCTCTTAAGACGATTTAATCCATGAATGGGTTTCATTATTCTATTTTCAAACACAAGTATGTAGTACTTTATCCAATCAACATATGCTAATAAAAAACAGATGAAAAATTTGGTTTTTGAACCTATTTACTCATACAAGCATTCTGTATTCTGACGGACTTTGATACGCTCCCCTTTCCCCCAGAGTGCTCACAAAGCTAACTTAGCCATTTTTCTTGGCACAGGTGAGTTTGCCGTGTGTGAGACATGCAGACTTGGCCGGGGTAAGTGCAGGAAGTCCTGCATGGAGGACGAGACAGTGGTTGGAAATTGCAAGCTGAACATTTTCTGTTGCCGCCGGAGGATCTGACTTAGACTGTCCTTCTTCTGGACAGTGGGGGTGGATCCATCTCCAGGGAAGACCCAGAGAAGACTGGCTTCCCCGACCATCCATGGAGTTTCAGGATCGACCATGTGTCATTCTCTCTTTGTTTTTGTTTCTTTGCCACTTGTGGTTTTAAGATGCTCTCTGATGGCAGGGGCTCTGACATCTGCATACGATTGTTCCTTTGTTGTTTTGTTTTCACCTTAACAAGTCAGCTTTGAATTGACCCAGATCATGGATACTTCAGAAATCAGCCAGAGTCCTAAACTGAGTTAATTTATAGATAGGGACTAAGGTGCCCTTTCTTTTTTGTATCTAACCATTTAAATATTTTCAAGTGCCTCGACCGCCCTTGGCCCTGGTTTTTTTGTTGTTGTTATTGGGGGGGGGGGTTGTCCTTAAGTTCATAGAAGCATTAGAAGTTTCCTTTAGTTTGGGTTGGTGTCCGCGTGTTTGTGGCACATCGAATTCATAAAGAATCCACGCTTAGTTTTGTCCCTTTAACTGAGATTTATGCTTTCTTCAATTTTCACATCCTTCCAGCAGTTCTTTTTTGTTTTGGATTTTTTTTTTTAGTTCAGTTTTTTTTGTGGCCAGTAGGAAGATAGTTTTTTGAAGATCACTCTCTTTTCCTGAAAATGGACTACTCAAATTTTAGCTGTCAGATAACTTTCTACTTTAAATCCTTTAATGGCTCTCCTTTGGTTTAGAATAAAACTATAATCTCTTAATGCCATCTACTTGTGTGGCATAAATTCAGATGATTATTGTTCAACACATGTCTGCTGAAGTAATGTAATTTTCATAAAATTTGAAATATGGGAACATTTGTTTATAATATGATCCATAAAATTCCCTAGATTTGTACAAACTTTGACCCCATAATGATTTTCCTTTAGTTATAGAACCGGCTGCGAATTTCTGTAGATAGTTTTCAATAGGAAATCAAGTAGCATCTCTTGTTGCAAAGCACTGCTGTAAGAAATGAATGTTTAAAAATAGGGCTGGGAAGGTGGCTCAGTGGTCGCGTGTTTGCCTTGCGTGCATGAGGCCCTGGGTTC
>NW_012267290.1:2742650-2744754 GCF_000151885.1 Dipodomys ordii | reverse complement strand
GCAGATTGCTTGTCTTTCTGGAGTTCAGTGTTTATTTGAGGAAATTCATCTTTATATATTACAATTTTTAAGTAATTATGCTAGGCACCAGGTAACAAATGCTGAATGAAACTTATTAAAGTGTAAGCTATCTGTAAAATCTGAAGGTAGGAAGAAGAGGGTATTAAGGGGGCAGTGGTATTTGAAATGGGACTTGAAGAAAAAAATGGGAGACATCTAGGCAGAGACATAGAATCGGGTATTCCAGCAGGACGGCAGCGCTCCTTCCCTGCTACCTAAACCCTCTCCCCTGTTCGCCCACACACTATTCAGTGGAGCACGGAAAACGCTGACTTCTTAGTGAACATTACAATGCAAAGTGACTTTCAAGCTTGGCCAATTCCAAGCAGCCAGCTTCTCTCGATGAAAGAGCAAGGATTCAACTACTTCACCTTCTTTGTAATCTCTTCACGGGTATCTGGAGACATGAAAATCTTTCCCTTCATTTTTACTGGCCTGATTCTTCTTTTTCAACTTTTTCCAGGTAAGAGAGATGTCCTTAGAGAGATAAGGCTGTAAATCTGTCTAGAATGTGTATTTCAAGAACGAGAAAGAAAAAGTAACTCATTTTTGTTAATGAAATAAGTCACAGGCCAAACTAGTCACCAGATTTTTTTTTCTGATCTGAGAAATAAAACACTGAGGCCACACCCATTCAGGTCACTTTTGACTAGGAAGGAATCTTTAAAATGGGATGAACTATCAGCGGCAATCTCAATCCCAGGTGTTAATATAGGGAAGTAAAACTTTTGCAGCATAAATTAAAGTTGATAAGTTCTTGATGAGCTAACTTTCCACCTTGTAGCAGCTGACACCAATTTCTTATCCTTAAACTATTTCAGCTGTTGTTTAGGGTTTTACCTACTGAAGGAAAACTGTATCGTTGAAACTATTAACATCTTGATTTGTTTGATTTTAATATTTGGAATTCTTTAAGCTGAGCTCTCTTTGCTGAATACAACAAGGATCTCATCCTAAATAGATATTTATGGCCAGTCCTCAGCCATTCTCCATTTCTCTCCCTACAAAACCTTGGTTAATGTCCCTTCTCCATGTAAGCAAAGTTCCTTTCCTCTTCTTCATGACTTGAGAATGTTCACTTTTGTCAGTATTTCCCTGGGTAGTTTCAGCAAGCCAATAGACACTGGATGTGTGCTTACCCCACATGTGAAATTGTTCTGAGCACTGTTAAATTAGGAAAAATGAAGAGACAGAAATAAGATTCAGGTCTTTGCCCCTGATGGCTTAAAGTTAATTATACTATTATTTCTGCTGGTAAGAAAAAAAATAGATTCTAAGAGAAAACACATTCAATAAAGTTTAAATGTAAAAATATGTGAAATGATACACCAATTCCTTAATATAATTTTCATAAAAGTACAAAGCACAAAGAAAAGCAGAGAAATGGAAAGTTGGTTATAACTAAGAGTTGCAGAAAGTTGTCCCAAGGAGTGGGATGTACTTCTGGAAACAGCAAGGACACAGCACTGAAGAACAGCCTGAGCAGGATGCGTGCGTGCTTGACGCGCTCACTTATAAAATCGGGGTCTGGCTTTAGTCTCTTTCCACAGAGGAGAGATGGTGGGTTAAGGCAAGAGAATGACATTTTAGGCTGTCTTCTCCATCCGTTCCTTACAGAACTATAGATTCTGTAGGGAAGGAGATGTTGAATCGCATGCTTTCTTCAACACTGAACCACACGCATTTGATAATAACCACCCTGGGCCACTCACTGTGGTCAGCTCTGCCCTGATGACCAGAGCAGCTCAGAGCTGGGAATAACTTTGATGGTCCGTGTAAGGAGACACAGGTTGTTAGGGCAAATCATGTGGATTTGGATCCTAATTCTAATCCTCACCAACTGAATGCTGTGCTGCAATTTCCTCTCTCTAAATGGGAATAATAATATGGCTGTGGGGCTGGGAAGGTGGCTCAGTGGTAGAGCGCTTGCCTTGCATGCATGAGGCTCTGGGTTTGATTCCTCAGCACCACATAAGCAAAAAGAAAAAAGCCGGAAGTGGCGCTGTGGCTCAAGTGGTAGAGCGCTAGCCTTGAGCTGAAGAGC
>NW_012267290.1:2724439-2730729 GCF_000151885.1 Dipodomys ordii | reverse complement strand
CACGTCTGTGTAACTTACCACTGACTTGGCGATGCAGACCTTGCTGCTGACATGTTGTATGTAAAGACGGCCATGTTTGCCATGTGGACTGGAAATGCCTGTGAGAAGTGTTTAAAAGCATAGCTGGTATGAAATTGGGAGGAGATGGTTAAATGCACCTTAGTCCACAATTTTGAGTTGTCATTCAATGAATCAAAGGAAAAACAATTCTTAGGGAAAGCAGCTTCTCCACTGCCAGACCCTAAGAGCCCACTGGGTCAAGGTTCATCACTGATGGCCCCTCCCATCCTCAGCACTGATACACATGGATTATGGATCCCTGTCTCTCTTCTACCTCGATCATCTCATCCTGTTCACATAGAAAGAAGCCTCTTTGTTGGGGTTTGTTTAATTTTCAAATTTTTACACAATGCTTTCATTTTCGTCCTATAGTCTACACTTATTCCCGATTTTCTCCTACACCTTCAGACTGAATTCTGATCATGAAATTTCCTAGTGGTAACATTCAGCTATCAAATGTCAAGATGATGATGATAGTATTGTAAGAGGAAAGCAGAATGACAAGATGTGTTTCAGGAGTCTTGTAAAAAGGTGAAATGTGTTCTTCCTATGCTTACCAAGTTTAAAGTTAGATAAAACACACAAGTGCTTACAACTTCCCTAGATTAAGGCTTTCAGTTTCCCTCAGCAATACCAGAGGTCGAGGTCCAACCTGCAGCTGGGGACAAGGTAAGGACTCGGCTGACGGCCCTGCCCTGCCCTGTCAGGAGTGGGCAGCACAGCACTCAGTCACACTCAACCCCACGATTAATGAGTCAGCTCGGCACTGGACACAGGTGAGGGTTAGTGAAGTTTTCCCTTAGACATGGGTCAGGCTCTAGTGGCTCATGCCTGTCATCCTAGCTACTCAGGAAGCTGAGATCTGAGGATCGCAGTTCAAGGCTAGCCCAGGCAGGAAAGTCTGTGAGACTCTTATCTCCAATAAACCACCAGAAAACTGGAAGTGGTGCTGTGGCTCAAGCAGTAGAGCACTAGCCTCGAGCTGAAGAGCTCATGGACAGCACCCAAGCACAGAGTTCAAGCCCCATGGCCAACAAAAAAAAAAAAAAAGAAGAAGAAGAAGAAGAAAAGAAAAAGTGGGACTTCGCTTAGGGTCCTTGACTTCAACTGCAGAATAAGAATTTCTGGACAGGTCACAATGGTAAGAAAACTTGGCAGCGCTTTATTGAGTGAATAAGCAAGCAAGTAGACAAGCAAACAGACAAGCAGAAAGGGAGGGGTGCGCTCTAGCAGAGTGTGGGTGCTAGGCAGGAGAGACAGAGAGACACCCAGCTCCTTGGCTGTTAGGAGTGTTTGTATGGCAAAGACAAAGGGGTCTGGCGTCAAAGTTATGCAAAAATAGGTGCTTTATATTTGCTCTGCACTCCTGGCATTCCTTTGAGTTTCTGGATGTTCGGGCTCTCTTTCCAGATAAGAATGACAGATGGGTGTCCTTGAGATGAGAAAGGACACCTGTTGTCTGCATTTCTGTAGGAGGCAGCTGAAGTTCTGCAGGAAGGCATCCATCCTGTCAGACAAGAGCTAATTCCTGGAGTGAAAGACGCATCCCTCAGGAGGGAATAAATCCTGCTTCCTCTCCTTCTATATTTCCAAATACCGTAATTCTGAGTCGCCTCGCCAGCCATCATTTTCCTTTGATTTTCCTTTGGTCCCTTCATCTTAAGGGAAGAAGATGAATGAACATCTTCGGTATTTGCTGTAAGCTGACTGTACCTCATTTTCCCTTTGTCTATCCTGCTTCATTACCCCTAAAATGACTTTGTCCTCTTAATCTCAAGGGAAGTAGTTGAAGGAATATCCTCTGTATTTGCTGTAAGCTGACCAAAACTCATAGGGAATAATCATTAGTGGAAATTGAGGCAGAATAAGTAGAGCAAAATGAGGCCTAGTGAAGGCAACTCAGAAATATGGTATTTAGAAACACAGATGTTCCATCTTTACTTTGAAGAGAGACAACAGAAGACAGTCCTTCCTGAGGGATGAATTTCTCTCCCAAGAATTAACAACTTGTCTGACAAGATGCATGCTTTCCTGAGGAAAAAAAAATACTTCCCCCAGACTTAAGCAGCCTTTTGTTGTAAAACAAGAAAACAGAGAAAGGAAAAAAAGAAAGAAGAAAACAGAGAAGCCACATTTTGAAAGGTCAAATTGGGATTCTTTATTAAAAAGCCAGTGATGGGGGGCTGGGAATGTGGCTCAGTGGTAGAGTGCTTGCCTAGCATGCATGAAGCCCCAGGTTCGATTCCTCAGTACCACATACACAGAAAAAGCTGAAAGTGGCACTGTCATTCAAGTGCTAGCTTTGAGCAAAAGAAGCTCAGGGACAGTGCCCAGGCCCTGAGTTCAAGCCACAGGACTGGCAATAAATACACGCATACATACATACAAGGCCAGGGACTGCATGGTGGACTCCGGTCTCCAGTCTCAAAGACCAGCAGCCCAGAACAGAGCTAGCACATAATTTTTAAAGACAAAAATCACATGTTGGGGCAGAGACCAAGCCTTTACAGCCTTGGCAAAAGTGTAAAAAATAGAACAAAGCGAGCTAGGTGAAGATAATTAATCCTAATAAAGGTGTTATTTATAAGCAGAGCAGATGAGACAGGGATGCTTCACCCTAACAAAAGTGCTCCACGCAGGTATATCAAGCTATCCAGCAGAACAATAAGCGACCATCAGGACCCCAGTGATCTAGGGGAAACACTTCCTGGAGCTTCCTGGAGCCCTAAGAGGCAGGGCATATTTGCAATCCAAAGAGTGTCCTCTGTAACCTCTAGAGTCTGCAGAGTCCCATCTACCTTCAACGTCTATCAAGACGCCAAGATGGTGACCTTCACCTCAAGGATGAGGATCTGTTTGATGGCAGGATGCATTCTGACCTTGGAAAACATGCCCCCAAGCATGCAGAAGCTCAGAACGTAACACCAGGAGTAATTAAAGCAAAAATAAAACACCTATCTTTGCATAACTTTGAAGTCAGACCCCATGTCTTTACATATAAATACCCCTGACAGCCAAAGAGCTCTGTGTGTGTGTGTGTGTGTGTGTGTGTGTGTGTCTCCCTCTGAGAGCACTCCTACTCTGTTAGTGTGTGCTCCTGCCCTTCTGCTTGTCTGCTTTCTGTCTGCTAGTCTGCTTGCTTACTCAGTAAAGCTCCCCTAATAGTTCTTACCATCATGACTTGCCTAGAAATTCTTATTCTGTGATGGAAGTCAAGGACCCTAAATGAAGAGTCCCTACATTTAAAGGGAAATTTCATAAACCCTCACCTGTGTCAGGTAACAAACATTTCCCATGAGGCCACCAACTGAAAGAGAAAGAACACATTCCCTGTGTTCCCCGACCACACCAATGATGGATAAGTTTAGTAGATAATGTGTTTTCTGAGCAGTGATTACTACTTCAGAGCCACTTCAAACTTAGTTGGCATTCCATCCCATGAGCAAGCCTTATTTGTACTTAACAGGGTAAAATGACACAGCACTGTGGGCTGAAGGCTGTAATCCAAGCTACGCATGAAGCTGAGATCTGAGGATCCTGCTTCAGGGCCAGCCCACCCAGAAATGTCCTGGAGTCTCTAATCTCCAATGAACCACCAGGAAACCGAAAGTGGGGCTGTGGCTCAAGGTGGTAGAGAGCTAGCCTGGAGCTAAACAGCCTAGGGATAGAGCTCAGGCCCCGAGTTCAAGCCTTTCCACTGGCAAACAGGGGGAGGGGGGGAGGTAAAACACCTGATGTGAGAGTCCCATGTCATTAGGAAGGGCTGTCGCTACTCACATCTCTGAGGCGTCACCCAGGCAGCCCAAGCAGTAAGCAGGAAAAAGTGTAGCTGGAGAAGGCGGGTTCCTAGTTCGAAGCTCCAGGGAAGTGATGTTCTGGCTCCTCCCTAGCTAATCTCCACCCAACCAACAGCCGCTGCCCAGCACTCATTCGACCAGAGTCGCTGGGAGGCTTTTCCTTTAGAAGGCGGGGCCCGGGCTCTGAGGTGGCTGAGTGCTTTGTTAATCGCCCAGAGACTGATGCAAATTCCTTACTGATAAGAAAGCATTGTTGCTGGTGTGAACTAGCCTGGGGGCTTTAGAGCTTTCTAAAACTTTGCCTGTGTGGCAGGTCCTGATCTCCAAAACTGGGAAATCTGCTAATGGGTCTGACAGTTACACCTTTCCCAGGGAAATACTGCGAAGTTATGGATGTGAATTCTCTCCTAGGTGCTTAAGATCTTAGCTTGTTCCTGCCCCTCCTTCCTTCCCATTCTCCTCTCTTGTCACGGATATTACGTGCCTTTTCCACCATATCTTGAAGCCATTTTATTCATTCATCAGCATTGGCCAGTCCAGATCTGTGCTAGTACCTCCCCAAAATTAGTGGGTATAGATCTTAAAGGATTCAACCATAGCAGTTGGTTAAATTGTATTTCAATACAATTGACCTTGGATACCAAGGCATCTAACTCCTGGGGTGGGGTGGGGGTAGGTGGGGCTTTCCTTAAGGAAATTGAAGAGGCAGGGAGGCCTAGCCTCCAATATCCACCCATGAGCCAGGCCTAGTATTGTAATGCCTGGGGGGGGCGGAGGGGGGGGAGAATGCCTTGGGCGGAGCGGGGAGGGTGGGGTGGGGACCTCAGTCCCAGGATTGGACTCCTCCTCTGGAGCGGAAGTGGTCCTGAGCCCGGTGCAGCGTGCTGGGCCCTGTGGTGGGCGGCTGCCCCTCAGCTCCTTCTCTGAGCTGGGTGGGGAGTCCTGGCTCCCGGCAGAGCTCACTTATGGCTGGGTAGGGAAAGCCTGCGGTGTTCCTCGGGCCTCCTCCCAGCTCCTCTCAATTTCCATTTTCTCTGTGCTCTGCCCAGTCTTGGACAGACGTGTGACTCCTGGCTTCCGAGCGCCGCCGTGGGCACGGAGGCTGCTCTCCTCTTAGAACCTGGGGCCTGCCCAGTGGTGGAAAGAAAACGGGCACTGTCACTGATCCCAGGGAGGCTGTGCGCGCTGTGCGCGCTGCTTCCTTCAGAAGTAGCGTCTCTGCACTAGGGGCCTTACCTTGGATCACAGAAGAGTTTCTGGACACATCATAATGGTCAGAAAACTTGGCAGAGCTTTACTGTGTCAACAAGCAAGCACACATGCAGACTGACATGTGGCAGCCAGACAGGCAGAGGCACACTCGCACAGAATCTGGTCAGTCTCCAGGGAGAGACACTGAGCTGTTTGAAATCAGGGGCACTCACGTGATAAAGGCTGGGTCTGACTTAAGGTTAAACAAAGACAGGTGTTTCGGTTTGCTCTTCTTCACTGCTGCTGTGACACCTTTATTGCCTGGGCCCAGGGTCTCTAAGACTGACCTGTTCTTGAAATATTTGACTATTACGCCTAGACATCCCTTTTAGGGAAGAATGCACCCTGCCTTATATTGTAAAGCAGGTGTTTATCCTGGAGGGGGAACAATGTATCCTGCCACAGAAGTCTGAATTCACTGCCTGCAAGGAGGAGCTGCTTTCCCAAGTATTTGCTCTTGCAGGATACATGTCTATTTGGTATGTGTGTTTGGGGGTTTTGGTCCTGAACTCTGAGCCTGGGCACTTGTCCCTGAGATTCTTTTCCTCCAGGCTAGTTCTCTACCACTTGAGCCACAATGCCATTTCTGGCTTCTTCTAAATAGTTTATTGGAGATAAGAGTCTTAAAGACTTTACTACCTGGGAAGGCTTAGAAAGCTGATCTTCTAGCCGGGTGCTAGTGGCTCCCGCCTGTCATCCTAGCTACTCAGGAGGCTGAGATCTGAGGATCACAGATCCCGGAGAGGGTTGGGGGTGCAGGGATAAGCCTTCACATTTTGAGATTGCAGATTCCCATCAAATTGCGTGTACTATATTTAACATAGCACTTTCAAATTTTCAAGTACTGTATTGAGATTTTTTGATCCACTGTGAGTGGCTGAGATATGCACGCAGTCACACGTGTGTGTGATTGAAGCGGGACGTTGCTGCCGCCCACGTGGCACGCCCACGTGGCACGCACACACACATCCGGCACGGGGGTTCCCTGCGCCATTGGCTTTGAGGACAAGTGGCAAAACTCAGTTTCTCCCTGTTGCCCTGGTAAGCTATTTGAGAATTTTTCTGTGCCTCCGTGCATTAAATAACTCTTTTTTTTTTTTTTTTGGTCCAGTTGTGGGGCCTGAACTCTGGGCCTGGGCGCTGTCCCTCAGCTCTTCAGCTCAAGGCTAGCACTCTACCACT
>NW_012267290.1:2717155-2724389 GCF_000151885.1 Dipodomys ordii | reverse complement strand
AAAAAAAAAAAAAAAAGTAATAATATGGCTGTGGTGAAGACTAAGAGAGCTATTAATTAGAATAAAGATGAGAGAAGCTGGCGTATTATGATAAGGAAACAAGAACAGAAGTGACTGGAATGAGGTTGAAGTCTGTTTCTCTTCAATGTAAGAGTCAAACCCAAAAAGTAAGTTGAATATGTTGTGTCAAGAACTCTCCACTAAGTCCTACTGGGACAGGTGTGGGGGTGAGCCCCGCTGTCCCCGCATGGCCATTTTCTAGGCTCCAAAGATGCTCTAACAGGATGACATAGAAGATGTAGGTCATGACTTTACAGAACAGAATGAGGAAGACTAGCATGTACTTATTTTTGCTTTGTGTATAAAATTATGAAACTGCACAAACATAGGACAACACATATGATCTATCGCTTACCTGCCTGTAATGTATATTGCACACAATTACATTTTTCTCTACATCAGACACTAAATTTGGAAATATGTTTAATGTGTTGGAAAAGACTTTATTCAAATTGGAAATTATGTGGCCAGTGTAATAGCAAGAAGCATTCTATTAGCATAACATAGCTATGATTTTATATGCTCACATAGCATAGCTTTGAAGATTTCCTAATTTTCCCTAATTGACTAGTAAGGATATTACGCTGGAGGTCTGAGCTCAGGCCAATCTATTCAGGCAATACATACTTGTCTGCTCTCTCGATTCATATTCTGTGAGAGGAATTCTGAGTGGGGACTGGTGCTACAGTTTCTAGAAACTAAGAACTAACGGTTTCCTTGACATAGCCAGGGAAGGAGCTTACCGAAGAATCCGCTGTATCAGAATGGCCGGCCGCTGCGAGGTGGAATGTCTGACCTTCGAAGTGAGGATCGGGGGCTGCAGGTCTGACCTGACACCCTTCTGCTGTAAGAAAAGAGCGTACTTGAAAAGCTAAGCGTTGGCCCCAGGCCTGAGGCAGGAGACACACCCGCAAGACTGGTGACAGGTGCGGAAGGAACCTCCCTGTCTTCTCTTTGGCCTCCGAAATCTGAATGGCTCAAAGCTGTGACAATCCAGATTCTAGAAAGAAATTCCCATCCTCAGCCCCAAGCTTCTCCAGGGCGGAGGCAGTCATCTGACTCGTCTCTGTACCCCATCTTTCAGGCACAGTGCCCGTTAATTACCTTATTGATTGATAACATAGGTGAGAAAATAGATAAATGGAAGAGGATAGAAAAGTTAGACTGGCATTTGGGGCACTGAGTTCCAGAGATGTTGCCCTGGCTTTCAACAGACTTGCCTTCACACCAAACTTTTGTACCGAGATTCTGATGTCTGCAATAGGAAGAGCTTGACCTATGTAAGGAACAGATTCCTCCTACACACTAACTGACGCTGCTCCAGAAGTAGCCCTGTAGCCCTGCCCTGTCATTCTCTATCTCTGTCACATGTATGCTGACTCTCCTCTCTCTCCCCTCTCTGTCACACACACACACACACACACACACACACACACACACACACACAGATGGAAAATACAAGAAAATCACGTATTAAAATCCAACTTGGTGACATAATGAGTAGCATTATGGATTCACTCTGGTCACTTACAGTAAATATAGATCAATTCATGGCTTATTCCAGCAGCAGTATGCCCGAAAGTCATAAAATGCAACATCCTCACTACAGATGTCTGATGAAAAATGTCAGTTATTGCGTTAGTCATACCCATATTCCATCTTCAGGGTTTTAGTCTTATGTTCTCAGCACATCTCTAAATGTAGCGTTCCAGATGATGCTAGAACAGAGCAGTCCTACAGACAGAACTCTCCAGCAGAGGGGAATATCTAGATGAAGAAATTACTTCAACCTGTTAAGAAATGGACACGTGCAAAAACCCTCTTGTAATGCTATGATTCTTTCCTTTTCTGGAACATGACAAACTAGAACTTGTTCTTGGCCCTAATTTGCCCAGACTTGGCATCCATGTTTTCAAACACAGCACAGTATCTTTCCCAGACCACTGTCATCATGAGCAATCTGCTGCTTCTCCCCCAAAGGCAGGAGAAGTGCTCGCTCTGCTGTGGGGGAATTCCTTTCATACCCTGTGAGGTTAAACTTGCTTCCTGTGGAGTTACGAAGAAAACCATTTTTGGAAACATATCGGTCCATATGATGTTTTAAAATAAAAATATATAAAGTGGTTTTTCAAAGATGACCACAGGTCTGACTGTATGGTAATAAATTTTGTTTTCTTTTCGTGTGTGTGTGTGTGTGTGTGTGTGTGTGTGTGTGTGTGCGCGCGTGTGCACATGTGCCCAGGCACGTGCCAGTTCTGGAGCTAAAGTTAGTGCCTAGGCCCTCTCCCTTAGCTTCATCACTCCGGGCTGAAACACAGCTCCAGTCTGGCTTGTTGCTAGTTAATTGGAGATCAGAGTGAAAGGGTAGAGGGCCAGGAGCAAGATACAGTCAGCACAGGGAAACCCACAGGGCTTCCTTGCATGGCTCCCGACAGCCACGTTCGTCCATGATGACTGGGCACGTGACTTTTACACACTGCAGCTGTCTTGCCCTTCACATTGTGTGCGCTGAGCCACGTGTGCATCCCTGGGACGCCATCAGCTGACCGTGGAGCGCCAATCAACCCCGTCCTGCCGTGCCACTGGATTTAATTGGATCATATTTTCTTGTGCTCTGTGAATATTCTCATGCATATGCCACTGAAAATACAGCCAATCAATAGTACAGAAGTTGAGGAGTTGTAAGGGACTAAGTTGAGAAATTACAATGCTATTAATGATGTTTTAAGGAAACTGGTGGCTGCTTCCTTCATTATGTATTCCACAATACTTTGTATGGCTCCAAATCTACAGCAGCATTGTGGGGTTAGAGTGCCACCTAATGTCAACAGAGTGGAAGTAATTCTAGGTTCAAAAAGATCCGGACAAGGCACCCAGGAAATAAACCCAGAGGACTGACGAGGGATTCGGATATCCTGAAACTATGCATCAGCTACACATGCTCTGAGACACGCTTTAGATTGTTTTTCAGGAAACCCTGCCACTACCCTAAAAGTTGCATGCATTTTAGAACAGAACTATGTGTTCTAGATCACCCAAGGGACACACACTTCTAAACTCAGTGTCTTTTGCAGAAAATCTTCATCAACATTTGTATGATATCCAAAGACGCGATACTGTGATTGCAAAAAGCCGAAGTGACCCAAAGTCAAGCATTGGGTAAAGAGTAATTGATCTGGGAAACGTCAAAATCTTCACCACTCATCTGCAGAGTTGTTTAAAAATCAGTCACGTGCCATCGGGTCATGTTTGTCTAGAAGGAGGCAGTTTAGAATTTTACAGGTGCCATGTACTACGGGTCTATTCCATATGGACTAATAAGAGGACCAATCTTCTTCAAGATTTGGCCCAAATGGTCACAGGTTTTCTGATGCTTAGCAAACATTTATTCTTTTTTTTTTGGTAAGTCAGGGGACTTGAACTCAAGGCTTTGGCACTGTCCCCTAAATTCTTTGGCTCCAAGGCTACCACTTTGAGCCACAGCACCACTTCTGGTTTTTGAGTGGTTTATTACAGGTAAGAGTCTCATGGATTTTCCCACCCAAGCTGGCTTTGAACCATGATCTTCAGATCTCAGCCTCCTAAGTAGCTAGGGTTACAGGCATAAGTCACCAGCGCCCAGCTCAAACATTTATTCTTTTGACTTGACAGTTGGCTCCAACTCAAGTGAATTTATACTGCCACTGCAACCAGGGACTTGCTGATACAGTACCCATAATTCAAAAGAAAATATAAAGAAATCCCAGACAAAAATCAGACTCTGGTTATGTTACTTGCTTACATGCACTCAACTTTTGTAAATTTAGGGATTCTTTTGATCTTGGCAAACACAGGGAGGTCTTGTTTATAATGCAGCGAAGTGGCACCTTGCTGACAGTTACTCTGACTAGGACATGAGCACTAGACTCCATCACTCCCTCTGAGTCCTAGATGCTGCTCTGCTTCCAGCTTTTTCCTGAGCATCAGAGTATTATAGGATACGAGCCTTGGCTAAGAACTGAGAGTGGCTGCACCACTCCAAACTCACATTAACACCTAGAATGCCACCCTGAGATGTTCAGTGGCCATTCCTACTGCATTGTCACCACCCACACTGGTCTACCTCAGCCCCTTGGCTCTCTTCCCTTCTCCTCCCCACCACCAGATACTTCCTGTCTGCACCAATACTGCACCACACCCACCCCTGCGTATCTAGCCTGGCATCATCCGTGGACCGAGCATCTGCAAAGATCCCCCCATCTTGGAAGGCCCCTCAAGGGCTTGGCTGGCTGGACATTGGTTCAGTCCCGGGAGCGAGCGGTTCAGGAACTTGAGGACTCATCCATTCTCAGTGTCTCCAGCGTGGCATTTCCACATGGTGGCAGACGAGCTCTCACACCGCTGCAAGTACGCGTGCCAATTGCATACGCACTCACTTTGTCCCAGCCAAGAAAGGGGCCTGGCCCTCAATCCACCCCCTGCGGTCCTGTGCATGCTACAGAGCCATCACGGAAGCAGCTGACCATGGACTCCACCCTGGAGGCCTTTGTACACGGCTGGTACTTGCTGCTCCACACTTGAATATCCCCCTCCTCCCCAGAATCTGATAGTACCTGTCTGGTCAGGTGGCTGTTGTGGGGACCCTAAATGGAGCCCTAGGGCTCCAGGGAAATCACGGCGTTCCAGGGACTCCATTATACAAAGCTTGTCCCTGAGGAATCTCAGCTTCCTCAACAGCCTCTCAGTGCTCTCAGTCCAATACCTTATTCCTCCCCGCCCTCCCCTCCCTCTCCCCCCCATGAGAAATCCATTGACGTTTGAATATTTTCCTGCTGGAGCCCTTCGCAGAGCTGTGAACAGGCAAGTGTTGTGCCGCTGCATTCAGCCCTGATTATTCCTAAAGCCATCTGGGTCACCAAAAGTGTAGAATACACCGAGCCTCATTTGTTTCCTCATTTTTGTAAGCATCTTTGTCTTACCTTTGTTATTTACCTTTCTAACATTGTAATACAATTTAAAGGACAAAAGATGTATTTGGATTCACTACTTCAAAGGATTCTTCTGTTCTTCATTCCTTGGACCCGTGCCCTGGGCAGAACATGAGGGCAGTGGGGAGGTGGAGCAGAGGAATTCCCACACCTCATGTCAGCAGAGGCTGAGGGAGAGAGGGAAAATGACAGAGAGAGGAGAGGGGGAGAAGGAGTGAGGGAGAGTAAAAAGGAGAGCAGAATAGTTTCCTCCTGGTATGACCTACAAGGACATACCCCAAATGACCTGCTTCCTCCACCCAGAATTCCACATGCTTTCTAGAAGAGCCCATCGACTGGGGACAATGTAGGATGTACGGGCTGGGAAGGTGGCTCAGTGATAGAGCACTTGCCTTGCAAGCATAAGGCCCTGGGTTCAAGTCCTCAGCACCACATAAACAGAAAAAGCTGGAAGTGGCACTATGGCTCAAGCCTTGAGTTGAAAAGCTGAGAAACAGTGCCCAGACCCAAAGTTCAGGCCCACGACCGGATTCCACCCCCCCAACAAAAAGAAAACAGGAGTCTATTGAGAATATTTCATTATCAAAACATAAGAACATGAATATATTCTACTAGGCAAAGAAAAAAAAACTAGATAGCAAGCATAGGTGAAATTTTTTGGAAAATTCTCAGTATCTTTACATTTGGTCACTGATTTATTTCTAATTTTGAATATATACATGCATCTTATGGCAAAGTACAATGCTAACATACTTTCAAAGCAACTTGTATTACTTACTGTAAAGAAAATATGCTAATCAGCAACCTGAAAATGCATACTTTGAGAAGTTATACTGAAAAACACATTTCCTTCCCCACAGTATTGAAAGTATTACACCAGTGACTACTTCCACGCTGTCTAAGGCTGAAGGCTATACTAGAAACTTTCATCCACAAATCACACTTTCCTTTCCAGTCTGTTCTTATCCTTGGGAGTTTACATGAGTGTGAATGGCTCCCCACCCCTGGGCGTGTTTACTTTCATGCTGCTTAAGGTGAGAGGAATTCCAGAAGCCTTTCCCACAGAGCTGACACACATGCTGGTGTGCTCTCTTATGCTTCCTCATGCTCGAGTGTCTGAAGGTTTTCCCACAGAGCTCACACTCTGGCTTCTCGGCACTGTGCGTTTGCTCGTGGTCCTTAAGATTAGAACACCTCACAAAGGCTTTCCCGCAGAGGCCACACTCGTACGGCTTCTCTCCTGTGTGCGTCCTCGTATGCTCCCTAAGATGCGATGGCCTAGTGAAGGCTTTCCCACACCGAGGGCACGCGTGTGGCTTCTCCCCAGTGTGTGTTTTCTCGTGCATCCGGAGGCTAGCGGACCTCACAAAGGCTTTCCCGCAGCGCTGACACGCATGCGGCTTCTCCCCAGTGTGGGTTCTCTTATGCTGCCACAGGGCCCTTGCGTGACTGAAGGCTTTCCCGCAGCGCTGACACTCATATGCTTTCTCTGCAGCATGCATTCTCTCATGCTTCTTAAGGTGAGCCACCCTAGCGAAGGCTGTCCTGCAGAGGTGACATTCGTGTGGTTTCTCTCCAGTATGCGTTCTCTTATGCTCCTCAAGATGCGATGACCTAGTGAAGGCTTTCCCACACCAAGGACACGCGTATGGCTTCTCCCCAGTGTGTGTTTTCTTGTGTACCCTAAGACCAGTCGACCTCACAAAGGCTTTTCCGCAGAGCTGACACACATGGGGCTTCTCCCCAGTGTGTGTTCTCTCATGCACCCTAAGATTGGATGACTTAACAAAGGCTTTCCCGCAGCGCTGACACACATACGGCTTCTCCCCAGTGTGGGTTCTCTTATGCTCCTGAAGATAAGCTGGCCTGGTGAGGGCTTTCCCACAAATAGGACACACATATGCTTTCTTTCTTTGCTCGTGTTCCCAGAGCTTATATGGCCCAGTGAAGGCTTTGCCAGAGACGAGGCATTCGTATGATTTCTGCCCAGTGTGTGCTCTGCTGTGTTTCCTGAGGTTACATGAATAGCTGAAGGCTTTCCCACAGATAGGACAGGTGTATGGTTTTTCTCTACTGTGCATTCTCTCATGCTCCCTGACAATAAATTGCCTGCTGAAGGCTTTCCCACAGATGTGACACTCATATGGTTTCTCTCCAGTGTGTGTTCTGCTATGTCTCTTAAGTTCGCTTGGCCTTTGGAAGGCTTT
>NW_012267290.1:2714449-2717105 GCF_000151885.1 Dipodomys ordii | reverse complement strand
TTTTTTCTTTTTGCTTATATGGTGCTGAGGAATCGAACCCAGGGCCTCAGGCATGCAAGGCAAGCGCTCTACCACTGAGCCACCTTCCCAGCCCCGCATTAAATAACTCTTAAAAGATGTGTCCATACCATTATGATATACTCTCGTCTGTTTGCAAAACAAGAACTGAAGGTCTATTGGTGAGGTAAGTCTCAATGATCCTTCCCAGAAAAAAAAAAAAATGGTGTCTTCATTTGTAAGAACCTTCCCTACAACAGATCCTAGGTCAAACTAAGTTCACGAGGGGCAGATCTAGACATGAGAACGGAGAGAGTGCGGCGAGGAGTTGGATGCAAGGTGCTGGCAAGCTGAGGAAAAAGAATGACATGAAGAAATCCGACAGTATTCATCTGCTGGTAGAAGTCAAAAACCACAGGAGGGATGAGTCAGGGTTTCTATATTTTGAAATCTGGAAAAGGATCAAAAATCTCCAAAGCTGGGGGGCTACTTCCTGTACGGAAGCGTTGCCTGGCATTCTCTTCTCCATAAGGTATTTGCATTTGTATCTGAGTGATTAACAGCCATCAGTCTCAGCCTTTCCAGAGCCTGGACTCTGCCTGATAAAGGAAAACCTCTGCGTGACTCTATTCAAATGCTCTGGCAGAGGGTGTAGCAGGCTGTGGAGAAGCCAGGACCTCCTTTCAGATAGAACTGGAAATTGTGAACAGGATGCTGGTCTCTGGCTTCTTTCTCCAGCCTCACGTTTTCCTGCTTAGTGCATGAAACCCAGAGGAAGACCGCAGGACACTGAAGGGACAATGAATTCAGGGGTGAGTAGCAAAAGCCTCTCCTAATAAGAGAAGACTCACCGACATCAGGTATTTTATCCTCTCAGGTGCAAATAAGACGTGCAAATAAGTTTCTTCAAACTTATTCCAATGGAGTAAGTTTGAAATGACAATGAAGTAGTGAGCACTACTCAGAAAACCCACCAGCTGCAAAACTAGCTCCGTACTCGGATCTCCAGTACATAGTCTGGTGTGGTTAGGGAACCCAGGAAACGGCTTCTTTCCCTTTCAGCCGGTGGCCTCCTGGGAAACAGTGACTCATTAATCATGCTGAGGAGAGCACTTGACTTAGTGCAGTGGTGGGATGCCTAGGCCTGAGTTAATACTTGTCTTTACAGATGTGTCTAATATAAAGTGTCTTTGGTGTTCTAGGAGTCACTGAGCTTCGAGGATGTAACTGTGAACTTCACCCTGGAAGAGTGGCTCCTACTGGGGCCGGCGCAGAGAAAGCTGTGCAGAGATGTGATGTCAGAAATTGCCGGTCATCTAGCCTCCGTCGGTGAGTCCTCGTGGTATACGGAGAGATTCAGCGAAGCCATTTTTATTTATTTTATTTTAAAAAATTTTTGTTGGTGGTGGTGGTGGTCATGGAGCTTGAACTCTGGGCCTCGGCGCTGTCCCTCAGCTCTTCAGCTCAAGGCTAGCGCTCTACCACTTGAGACACAGCACCCACTTCTGGCTTTTTCTTTGTATTTGGTGCTGAGGAATCAAATCCAGGACCTCATGCATGCAAGGCAAGCACTCTACCACTGATCCACCTTCCCAGCCCAGAGAAGCCAAAATTGGGCTTGAACTCAGGGCCTGGACACTGTCCCTGAGCTTCTTTTGCTTAAGGCTAGCTACTTTCAGCCCTTTCTGTGTATGTGGTACTGAGAAATCGAACCCAAGGCTTCAGCATGCTAGGCCACTAAGCCACATTCCCAGCCCTGGGAGTGTTTTTTAAAAGGCCAGTGACTGCAGTTGGACTCCTGTCTCAAAGATCTACAGTTCTAAGTCATGGGGCCTGAACTCTGGGCCTGGGTGCTGTCTTCAGCTCAAGGCTAGTGCTCTACTACTCAAGCCACAGCACCACTTCTGGCTTTTTCTGCTTATGTGGTGCTGAGGAATCGAACCCAGGGCCTCATGCTTGCAAGACAAGCACTCTACCACTGAGCCACCTTCCCAACCCCTAGCCCCAGGCTTTTAAGGACAACAACCACATGGTTGAGGTGGAGACCAAGCCTTAACAAAAGCAGACCTTCTATGAACATACTCAAGTACAAGCTCAGGTACAGCAAAACTTTTCGATCTAGGGAAGATATACTCAACCTTCTATATAGGGGAAATTTTCTTAGAGGCTACTCAGGGATGGTGATTCAAGTCTTTTAGGGAGTTAAGGTAGAATCACAGCATTCTGAATGTACAAAGCTTTCCCAAGACTATGACATCTGCATTTCTCTGAAGCAGAGTTCTTCTGGCTTACCGAGAGCTAGGCATCCGTATTCAATGAACGGCCTCTCTCACCTAGGCTTTTCAGCACTGGGTAAAGAACTCACTCCACAATCTCACAAAGCAGATCAACTCTAACGGAGAGTTGAAGAGGGACACTGGAGACCTGAGGAGAGTCAGGAGACAGGAGGCGCAGGCCAACTGGCGGCCAAGGTGATGGCACTGACGTGGGGTCGCGGTCAGAGGGCAGAGTCACAGAGATTTCAAAGAGTCTGGCAAGTTCAAGATAGAGGTCTGGCAGGTCCAGCAACATATCGTCCCTGTCCCTGCACCTGCCTCTAGGAATTCAGGCTTGCCTATTGTAAGGAAAGAGATGAGCTACATTTTGAGAGGTAGAATGG
>NW_012267290.1:2673626-2708600 GCF_000151885.1 Dipodomys ordii | reverse complement strand
GGAAGTGGCGCTGTGGCTCAAGTGGTAGAGCACTAGCCTTGAGCTGAAGAGCTTAGGGACAGCGCTCAAGCCCAGAGTTCAGGCCCCATGACCGGACCCAAAAAAAAAAAAAAAAGAAATATTGAAAAGCTAGGAACTGGTGGCTCACGCCTGTAATTCTAGCTATTCAGGAGGTTGAGATCTGAGGATCACAGTTCAAAGCCAGCCCGGGCAGGAAATTCTCTAATCTCCCATTAACCAGCAGAAAACCAGAAGTGGAGCTATTGATTAAGTGGTAGAATGCTGGCTTTGAGCTGAAGAGCTCAGGGACAGTGCCCAGGCCCAGAGTTCAAGCCCCATGACCAAAAAAAAAAAAAAAAAAAGAAATATTGAAGTGTTCTGCTCAAAACATCCATTTTACATGTAAGAGTCCATCTGGTAAATACTGTAGCCGGTACTCATTTACAAGGAGAGTGTACATTGGCATGGTGAGGCTTAAGACACTGAGTTCTACAAAATAACATGAGCCCTGCAGTGGGAACACTGACCCTGCCTGCACTGACTACCTTAACGCTTCCTGGTCCCGTCTCTGAACCTCATGCTCCATTTTACTTTCTCCTGTTCACATTACTTGTTAGCATTGCCTCTTTGTCTCACGCTCCTCAAACCTCAGACTCAAATCCTCAAACTGCAATCAAATTGCATGCTTCTCAGACAGAGCAGAGTTCTGCGAACTCTGGGGATGGTAGCACTATCTGAAACAAATTGTTTCTCACTGTCACCAAACCACTTGTAATTTACTACAGAAGATTTCATCTGTTGCCAAAATGTGTGTAGATGATGTTCTACAGCACCGCGTGGTATGGTCAGAACTATGAGACCACATCTTCCTAAGGCCCCGAGGGTCAAACAAACAAGCACTTAGTTCTCCCACCAAGACTGGTCAGCACACCAAGAGCACCTCTGTCCCCGAGGATCCCTTAATGAGGTACAGAAGGACTCTCTTCGCCCAGACAAAGACATTCCGCTCATTCTAAACAGCCACAGACGGAAGCGTTCTCTGCCACTACAAATAAGTTCTTTTCTTTCTTCAGCCATGAAGACCGCCATCCTCCTCTTCACCTTTCTCTGCCAAGTTCTACCAGGTAACAAAATTAGGTCTGGAGTTAAAGGTAAAAGTGGAGGGCCAGGGCCCTGGTAGGGTTTCAGAAGTGAAACTTTTCATGGCACCTGTGCCATGAAAAGGCGGGAGGGGTGTCCCCAGAAAGTTGAGGTCGGCTGACTAAGAGCACAGCAGTGCTGTGAATCATCCAGCCAGGCTGGGCCTGTCTCAAGTGCTTGAAAATCTCTTTACTCAAGCACCAAAAAGTCATACTGAGGCCCTAGCATAGGAGCTATGAGAACACAGGCAGAGAGGATTTGGGGGATGGGGGTGTTCTTTGCCAGATTCCTATTGTCTACAAAGCTCCCAATCAATGGCTGCCAGTATTCTTGGTTCCTTGGGCTAGATTCTTAGAAGTTGCACTGGAATCTTTGGATTACTTCTGCCTTAAAAACATCTATCTAGTCAGCTAAAGCAGAGCTTAGACATGGACAGAGACCCTGGGACCACTGTCCTCCAGCTGCCCACATGCAGACAAGCATCCAGGCCTAGGCCGGCCTGCGCAGTTGTGCTTCCAATGACGGACACTGGAAATAGATCAGGAAACTTCTAGTGGCTCCTGAATATGTCCAGGAGAACAAACGCACTGCTCCACAACAATAGGAATATCTTCTTATCTTTTCCTTAGAATCCAGGACCTGGCCTGTTAGGAAAGAGTAGAAAAGGCATGGAGACTGAAGGCATGGGAGACCCTTTCATATTTTTACCAGCTGCCAATGTAAAAGTTTTACCCATGCCAACAGACAGGTCCAAACGTTTACAACAGAAAAAGCACAACTATCTCTTGTGAATCCAGAGGTTCCTCCTAAATGTGTGCAACTAGGACCACTTCCTATTGCAGCTTAAAAGATAATTCTGACTTTGCAAATGGAAAATGCAAACGTGGTGCTGAGAGGGAAAATGTAGTCAGGAATCTAATGTATATTACAAGAATCTAATGTATATTACAAAATCAACAAGGGTGTGGGAGGGGCGGGATGGGGAGGATGCTGAAAGGGGAGACATGGATCAAGATACATTGTATTAATAAATTGCTTTGTCAAGCAGCAACTCCCTAACTACTTAATGATAATAATGCTAATAATAATAATTATATACTGAAATGGAGAGAGAATGGAGATGGACAGCCACTTTTATCGGATATTTGTTAAATATCCACTATATGTTAGAAAGCAAGTGCATCAATAACAAACCCATATGATGCCTTAGATTCACGCTGGGAAGGTGGCTCAGTGGTAGAGTGCTTGCCTCACATGCATGAGGCCCTGGGTTTGATTGCTCAGCACCATTTAAGTGGAAAAAGCTGGAAGTGGTGCTGTGGCTCAAGTGGTAGAGTACTGGCTTTGAGCTGAAGAGCTGAGGGACAAAGCCCACAGAGTTCAGGCCCCATGACAAAAAAAAAAGAAAGAAAGAAAGATAGATAGATAGATAGATTACTGATTCCTGTAAAGTAATAGTCCATAGCAATGCAATGCAATCCAAGTAGAAGTCCATGCACTTCTAAAATAGAGCTCTAGAAAAGGAAGAGAGAAATTTCACTAGTAAGATCTGTGGAAGAACTAGCACTGGTGGCTCATACCTGTAAATCTAGCTACTCAGGAGCCTCAGATCTGAGGATTGTGGTTCAAAGCCAAAAAGAAGAAGTTCTATGAGATTCTTATCTCCAATAACCATCAGAAAACCAGAAGTGGTGCTGTGACTCAAAGTGGTAGAGCCCTAGCCTTCAGCAAAAGAGCTCAGAGATAGCTCCCAGGTCCCACAAGTTCAAGCCCCACTATCAACAAAAAGGGTGGGGAGAAGGAGGGAGGGAAAGTAGGAAGGAAGGAGAGAAGAGAGGAAGGAGCAACCACATGACTAAAACAGAAAAATCGGAAGTAACACAAATTTGAAAGATTGGAACACTAAGTTGAAAAGGTCTTGTAAGTACAGGCTTCATAGGAAGAATCATGTTGATTACCTTTTAGCACTAAGAGTGTTAACGTTGTCCATCAATTAATGAGCATGTGTGAAGCATATCACTTATCTACCACGTGGGTTTTGAGATGAATGAATGGCTGGTCTGGAAAGATATTCCCAGAGCAGGTGTGAAGCTGTTCCATCGCATCATGAAGAACATACCACTTAGCATTAGAATCTCAGGGAACGTGTTAGTAATCACCTCAACAATGCTTTCTGTTCTTTGAAGGGAGGGTTAAGAATTTCTCAAGATAATATAAAGGTATTTCAATAAAAACAAAAAAAATAGCCTTGTCATGATTAGCACAGAAATCATTAGGTGGTAACCGCCCCTGCACGGTCCTTGTTCTCGATCCAGCCCAAGAGTTGCTCTGTGTGCCCCTTGACTCATCTCACGAGCACTCACTGAGCGGTCACCCTGCTAACTACAGGGAAGCACAGAGGCAAAACAACCTGGGGGCTGCAAGAATGGGAAGACTCTGCCAAGGCCAGTGGAGAGGATCATGTGATCTTAATACAATCACAGGTCGAGGGACAGCCTGGCCGTGCTAAGGAAGACATGGAAGGTCGTAAGAGATGGACAGAGAATCAAGCTGAGAACACAAGCTATGGCCCTGGCCCTGTCACTGGACCCCCGGTGATCGTGGGGGGCCTGGCTTCCTGACCTCACACTCAGTTCCTCTGTGGATAGAAAAGATAGTCTACGGGGGCATTAGAATACTGAATCTTACTTCAACAGCAATTAGTCTACGATGTATAGTGATCAAGGCTCACTCCCAAAGAGCTCCCAACACAAAGAATATCCTCATGTGACTTGAACTGTTGCAAATGAGCAATGATGTGACATTTTTTAAAAGTCCTATGATTGGGGGATTCAATTCCTTCAGCTACAGTAAAACAGCACAAGACATGGGAACATAGAGTAACAGGAAATATTCTCAAAACAGACTACAGGGTATGGTACCAAACGTTTCACAGTCATTTAATGAGTCCTTGCCATATTCCAAGACTTGAAACTGATTGTGAGATACACACACACACACACACACACACACACACAATTATATATTACCTGGGGGATGAAGCATCAGAACATAGCAAATACCAATACAAACATATTTACACATTGAATATGTAGGAATATGGTTTCCTTCCCCCAGGCAAATCTCCTCTGTACCCATTTCTTTGAAGTGTATTGTCCTTTAAAGCTGTATTTCAGTTCCACTTGTGACATTTAATACAGATATATTACAGAAATACACATATTAATATACAGATACACATATTTGAAGTATATTGTCCTTTAAGGCTGCATTTCAGTTCTACTTCTGATATCCAGTACAGATATATTTTAGATATACATATATTAAAGATATACGATGACCTATTATATAAGAGGAGAGGGAGAGGGAACTGTATTTCTCTTCTCTAAAAACATTCTACTCCAGGAAAATCAGAAGCACACACACAGAAAAATAAATGATACTAAGTAGAACTAATCTCTCTTCATCTGTCTGAGGAGAGAGTAGGGAATGAGGAAAATGAATAGAATGCGATGTGAGTAAGGGAAATGAATAGAAGGCAAGGCAAGGCAAGGAGAAGGTAATGTGACAAATGAGTACAAAGTAGCATGCATCCGTGGAGCCACGCAGGGCAGAGGGACACTGCTCCAGTCTTTTGTTACTTAGGAGCACCCACTATTACTGGGTTCTTTTCAAGAAAAGTGTTCACAGTTTTTAAAGTACTGGTGTAAGAAATCAAATACCAACAAGCACCCATACAAAGTGGTTTCCAAATGGTGTCCCCACCCCCACGTACAAAAATACAGTCAGACTGATCAGTGGTTACCATAACCCTCTCTCCGCACAGTCAAATGCAGTCTCAAGGAAATCTGTGAACGTCCAAACGGCTCCTGCCAAAGATACTGCATTGAAACGGAAGTCTACGTGGGGCGCTGTTTAGATAACAGATTCTGCTGCCTGGCCCTAGGCAAGCATCCCAGGATCGAGAACACCACGCCCAGGAAGAGCTGAAGCATCTTATTCCTTCAAATGTTTCTCCCCGCCCCCTCCGACTCTCTCCCCCATCTTTGTTTCTCACAGATATACTTCTTGATTCCTCAATAAGCAATAAAGAAAAATGAACAAAAACCTATGGGAAAATTCATCCTTCTGTTGGGTGGGGTTGGGAGTGAGCTGGGCGGGGTGAGCACCTCTGTCCCCTGCTGGGTTTGTCCTACACGGCAGCCTTCCTCCATCCACCAGCGGGGATACTCCTCCCCTCCCCCCATTCCACTTCCACGCAGTCCTGCCACGTTCCCCTCGCTGACCAAAGGCCAAATGAAAAACCAGATGTCAGGCATTACCACAAACCTGGGTCGTGAACAGAGCAATGCTCAGAGCACAATTTATGTCTGGCTTGTCCCTGTACTTACAGCTGAGCTCCGTAGAACTTCTCTTGTCCTCCACCCTCACTGGGGCTCATTACTGAGCATTTCCTGCCATAGTATAAACTACTGCATTGCTTTTCTTCAACTGCTGCGAGAAATTACCACTACCTTAGTGGACTGAAGCAATAAAGAGTGATTATCTACCCGTTTTATGGATTCGACACTTAGCCCAGGGGCCAGGTGTGGTGACTCAGGCCTGTCCTGGCTACTTAGGAAGCAGAGATGGGGACAAAAGTGGTTCAAGGCCAACCCAGCCCCTCCTCCCTCTCCCTTCCCCCACCCATGCAAAAAGTTAATCAAATTCCACTTCAACAAATAAGCCTGGCATAATTATAGGTGTCTGTATTCCCAACTACGAAAGAGGCATAGGAAGGAAGATCACATTTAAAGGCTAGTCTCAACTAAAAGACTTATCTGAAAAGTAAGGCAAAAAAAAAGAAAAAGAAAAAAGAAAAGAAACAAAGTGGCTCATATGACAGGAGCACTTGTCTACCAAGCAAGCTTGAGGTGCTGGGTTCAAATCCAAAGCCAGAAGCTCGGCATAGATCTCAGTGGACCAAAATCATCAGGACCAAGAGGCTCTGCGGCTCACTTCCTCCATCTTATTCGGCAATAGTGGAACATGAATCACGGTACCCTTTTCCCATCTTTAAAACCAGGGCTCACACCATCATTGTGAGTGCGTCCTCCGCCCCCTTGGGCATCCTGGACCCCTCCTGCGGCAGCGTTCTCATTGCTCACACTCAACTGGCAGCCAGGCCACTAGGCCCATCAGCCTAGCTACCAGGAAGCTGAGTTCTGAAGGTGACAGCTCCAAGCCAGTCCAGGCAAGAGAGTCTATGAAACTCTTATCTCTAGGTAAGCAGCAAAAAGCCAGAAGTGAAGCTGCGGCCCAAGTGGTAGAGCACCGGACATGATCTCATGGACTTTATATGAACAGTAAGCAATGTTCTCCATACCTGACAGACATCAAAAACTCCAGTGTTTACAGCAACACTATTCACAATCGCTAAGACAACGAACCCATCTAAGTGTCCACAATGGATAAATGTTTTTCAAAAAATTGTAAAATATATCTATAATGAAATAACTATTTTACCATTTAAAAGGATCTGGAGATTATACCATTAAGTGATTTAAACTAAGGAGACAATACTACATGAGCTCAATCCACTAGGTTATGTTCTTTCAATGAATTAGATATTTGTCAAACTGACAACTCTGTAATTCTTTTCCCATGGTGCCTTGCAAAGGTTTCTGAACACTGTTCTCTTGTAAGAGAGCACAGATAGAACTTGAGAACTGCTGGAAGCCAACTCTCTCACTGGAGCATCTTGAGGCTGTTTACAGAATCCGACCTTTTCACCTTCTCACCCTGCCCAAACTAACGACCACCTTTTCACCTTGCCCTAAGCAAGCACCCTGCAGCTGCTTCGGCCAATGAAAAAGCTTCCTTATTCCAAGCATATAAATACCCTTGTGTGAAAAATAAAAATTAGCAGCTTGATCAGAATCCCTGTCTTGCTGTCATTCTTCGTGTCTCTTGTCCCTTTATTCCTTCTCGCTTAGGTTCATTGCCCTCGTTGAAGTCCTGTGGGTCGGGACAGAGAACATGTTAAGTGACAGAAACTAGGTACAGAAAAGATAAATGTGGTAATGTGCTCACTCATTGGTGCAAGCTAAAAAAGTTATAACAGCCTTAGTATACAATTGAAGTCAGTAGAGGCTAGAAAGAGTATGAGCAGTAAGAAGGTGGTATCAAAACACAAGTAGTCCTAATGCTATAAATCACAGAGGACTACTTGTAGTAAACAACAGTTCATCATACATCTAAAAAGCTGGAAAAGTACCAGGTGCCCAGTAGCTCACACCTATAATCCTAGCTATTCAGGAGGCTGAGATCTGAAGATCATGCTTCAAGGCCAGCCTGGATAGGAAAGTCCATGAGACTCCTATCCCTAATAAATTACCAAAAAGCTGGAAGTGAACCTGTGGTAGAGTGCTAGTCTTGAGCACAAAAGCTTAGGAATAGTGACCAGGTCCTTAGTTCAAGCCCTAGGACCAGCACCAACCCTTCCTCCCCCCGTCCCCAAAAAAAAACCTAGGAAAAACTTGAACCTTCCCAAGATAGAAAGGGTAATATTTGAAGAAATTAAAATGATAATTACCCTGATTGCCCTGATTTTATCATTACACGTTGTATACATACAATATTCTCATTATAGCATGTCAGCTAAAATAAAACAAAATTGGAAAGAAAACATAAAGAAGAAATTATATTTAGAAGTTTTACAAAAAAGCAAAATGGTTCTGACCTCGGTGAAATTGACAGCCCATAGACAAAGGAAATGATTACCAACCTGGTTTCCTGTAATTAGGTTAATTTGTCACCAAGTTTCCCCGACTAGAGTTTGGAAACATTCCAGCAGAAGCCGGTTCACCTTTTTATGTGTTCGGCTTCACTGACCAAGAGCAAGTTCAGCCCCCAGCAGTGCATAAAAGCCCACGATCCCCCAGGACCACGCTCCACTCCTCTGGGAACTCCACCATGAGGTTCCACCCCCTTCTTTCTGTTCTTCTGCTTTGTGTGACTATAATACCAAAAGGTAAGCAGGTGGCATGATCCCAGAAGCGGATTGTGGAAGAGGCCTCAATTCCACTCTGAGCATTGCACTGGATGCCCCTGCGCATCCCCTTTAGACCCAAGGACGCCAAAAGCAAGAAGCAGGGTGGGGAGTCCTGCCAACATAGAATGGGTTGCAAGAGCTCTAACGGTAGGAGAAGGCTGGGGCCACTGGGGAGGGGAGGGTGCCGGAGACAGTTCGCGACTTCATGGATTCTGTTTCCAAGGAAGTTGTGACTCTAGAGCACGGGTGAGGGTCCGCTGCCTCCTGTTTCATCCTTGGCATGTTTCCACTGACCTAGCCTCATGGACAGACACCAATGTTGTGATACAATAGAAATGAGAGTCTACATTGCTTCTTTTTTCCAACGGCAATGATTAACTATGTATCCTTTCTCCCACTGCCATGAAATATAATCATTATAACATATGAAAACTATACAAATTCTATTTATCTACTAGACAACCATTTTGTGGGTCTATATGTTTATGCCAATGTCTAGTAAGCTACAAATAAATATCCATGAGGAAGGGAATTTATTCCTAGGTATCAATATCAATAAGTGATTGTATATTATCTTTTTGCCTCCAACTACTGCCGGGGCATGACCATGTGTCACAGTCCCTGGGACCTCATTACGTTTTGGCTTCCTACTCAGAAAAAGATGCCCTTAAATTTCAGATTTACATTTAGCAGGAAGCACAACACTGGCAGAATGAATTGTTCTACTTCTTTTGACTGAAGAAAGAAAGAAACATCTCCTAAGTAGAGACTCATTCTGTCCTATCCCCTGTGCAGCAGGTAAACTGTACAGGCCACTGCGTCACGAAACTCTATCCTGCAAAGAAAATGGTGGCTGTTCTGGCTTTGTCTGCCAAACTCATGTATTTGGAGTCTAGACTGGAAACGAAGCTCAACCAGTGCCTTCCACACCTGGCCGGTGAAAGGCCACCTCTTCCTCCAAAAGATGGTGACTTTCTCATCTAGAATGGTCGTGACAAGGCAGAGCTAGTGTTGTGGGCTACATCCAGCTTTCCCCTCACTCCACTGTGTCACTGCATAGAGCTCATTAGGAACCACTCGCTAAGGGCAGAGTAGAACACGAGACTGCTCTGGCTGAAGTTTCTACGAAGGCTAGGGCACACCCATACACAGGTTAGGAGCCCTCAGTTCAAAAGCTGCACCAGCTTCTCAATCTATGCATGGTTTTGTTTTGGTTTTTGATTTTTTCTTTAGAAACAAGGATAGCTAAGTATTTAAACACGAAATAACAACTATTTTTTTAAAAAAATTGCAGCCAAAGAAAGCCATCAAACTCTTAGAGTCAAAGAAGATAGACATCAAAGACCCATTAGAGCTGGTACATTATGGAATCAAGGTTTAGCAGGATGGTCAGGAACTACCTTCTATTAAAGAACATTAGCAAAACTCTCTCTCTCTCTCTCTCTCTCTCTCTCCTGCAACATGCACTGTGATCCCCTGGCTATGCTCAAAAGGCAAGGGAGATGCTAAAATTGAGAAAAGTATGGGCTGTATAATCCTAAACAGACAGGAATTAAAAAAACATGGAAGCCAGGTGCCAGTGGCTCACACCTGTCATTCTAGCTACTCAGGAGGCTGAGATCTGAGGGTCACGGTCAAAGCCAGCCTACACAGGAAAGTCTGTGAGACTCATCTCCAATTAACTACTCAAAAACCAGAAGTGGTGTTGTGGCTCAAGTGGTAGAGCACTAGCCTTGAGCTGAAGAGCTGAGGGACAGTGCCCAGACCCAGAGTTCAAGCCCCAGGACCGACAAAAAAAAAAGAAAGATAGAAAGGAAGGAAGAAGGGAAGGAAAAAGAAAACATATGAAGCCAGGCAAAGCTGGCTTAAAGATATACTTCTAGCTACTCAGAAGGCTGAGCTCTGAAGATCACAGTTCTAAGCCAGCCCAGGTAGACAGATCTGTGAGGCTTTTATCTTCAGTTAGCCAGTAAAAAGCCAGAAATGGAGGTGTACCTCAAGTATTTGAGTGCCAACCTTGAACTGAAAAGCTAAACAAGAACCTGAGTCCTGAGTTCAATCCCCAGGAAAAAACATATGGATACATTTAAGGAATACTACCTTCTATCTCTGAGAAGAATTCTCTTCATACATCTCTACATAAAAGGAATTGAGTAGCTCAAGGACATTATTTCTTTTTTAATATAAATTTATTGTTCTTGTTAAGGTGTTGTACAGAGGGTTGACAAGTCCCTGAGTCAGACAATGTCACCCCTTCCTTCACGTTACCCCAGATTTCCCTTCCTGCCCTGCCACAAGTTGCATAGCTCATAGTTTACATAGCGTACACTGAACACCATTAGTGCATTTGTCCACCCTCCTCCCTGCATTTCTGTGCCCACCCTTTGCCCACCTTCAAAAAAAAAAGCAAACACAAACACTACTAGCAACAATAAAAACCTCCTATTTGCATTATCTGGAATTCCTTTTGCTATAGCATGTTAGATCTTCAGAGGAGTTATACTTGAGGTCCCTCCCTGAAAAGCATCTTCCTTTCATCTGTTTGTGTTAATGCATAGAGCCCAGATAAGTTTTCATGTCCAGTTATATTTTAGATTTAGCTTCTACATATAAGAGAAAACATGTGATGTTTGTGTCTCTGAGCCTGGCTTACTTCATTCAATATGATTTGTTCTTGGTCCATCCATTTCCCTGCAAATGAAATGACATAACCTTATGCTTTCTTCTGGATGAGTAAAATTCCATTGTGTATAGGTACTGCATCTTATTGATGCAGTCATCTGCTGTAGCGCATCTGAGCTGTTTCCATAACTTGGCTATTGTGCATATTGCAAGTGTGTATGCGCGTCTGTACCATCTGCTGACTTGTGATGCTCTGGGTAGATGCCCAGCAGTGGTAGGGACATTGTTTCTTAAATAGCTGGGGAACTGAATGAAGGTGGAATGTGAATGATAGGGTATCCACAGAAGGGGATGAAAATGAAGCTGGCATACGTGCACTGGAGGACCGAAGAACAATGAGTTCATTCTGAACAGCGTTTGTCAGGGAGGAGATGTGGAGCCTTTGTCATAGGATGAGTTCGCTAGATGGGAAATTCAGCTCTGCCGTGCCTTACCAGCTAAATTCCAAAAAACACCTCTAGTCCTGGCCACAACCAGCGGTGCCTGGGGGAGGGAGGGTCCAACCACAACGCTATACTATTTTAGAAGTCAACCTGTTTCTTCCAAGGTGTATGGGATCCCTTGCAGTCCCTTGTCTCCACATAGGATCCTGCTTCTGTCTAGGTGGCTGATCTTTTCATTATGTTCAAATCATTCTCCACGGGGAGGCAGGAGGGTGTCATTGCTTGATGAATATTTCCAACGTGTGGGTAGTGAACGAATAATGTCACATCTCCTCCTGTGCAGGAAATACTGGCCTCATTCCAGGGACAAAGAGATGCGCTATGTTGAAAGGAACATGCCATGAGAAAGGATGCACAACCACAGAACACAAGATGGGTGAATGCAGCAGCCGCAAGGTGTGCTGTCGGAAGTGGTGGATATACGGGCCCTACCCAACTCCAGTGCCCAAAGCAAAACCTTCGTAGACGGGTGCAAACGAGGAGCGTTCCCAACTCCAGAATGTGTGGACATGTCTGGTAGACTTCAGTTAAGCCAAACTTCCTTTTCCTCTTGGACTGGAAATAAAAACGTTGTTCTCATTTCATAGGAATTGGTCCCTGGGGCATTTCTTATTAATGCGCATAGCAGCCTCTTCAAAGCGATGAGATTCATCTGAGTCATACTGTTGCCTCATATCCTGAAGATAAGTATACAAAATATGAGTGCCTAAGAAAAAAGACAAAGGCAAGACTCAGAATGAACTCACAGCAGGCGGCGTTTGCTTATTGGGCGTCAGCGCTCTTCCTCCTGTGGTCCTGGAAAAGCCCCACTTTTCCAGTTGGGAGGATAGCTCAGCGGGGAGCACTTGCCTGGCATGCACAAACCATGAATAAGGCACCCGACTGGGCCATCACCCCAAAATACACGGTCCCAAATGACAGCATTGCACTGGTTAAAATCCAAAAAGATTAAAATTCCTGCAAGAGGCATTTATTTACACAAGACAGAATTCATTTGGAAAACACAAAAGCAGAACACCTTACTGGCCACTGCACCATAAAATAGGCAAGAGCACTTGACCCTTGCTAAGCAATAAATAAAAAAAATAAAATAAAACAGGCAAGAGTAATGCATGTCTTTGCAGGCATAAACAGATACACTGGGGGCAGAGCAATTATGAACAAATGAATAATATGCATTAAGAAAAAAATCAAAAGTAACATTTATAATGGTGTATCATCATGGGTGAGAATTGTGTGCAACCAACTTCATAACTGCTATCATTTGAAATATCATGATGGACAACCTAAGTGGGCTGTCATGATCACCCAGTGAAAGCCAGCAAGGAGGCCGAGCACAGGGCTTGTGCCCTGTGGTAAGCTATACTCAATGAAGTTGAAAATTCCTAGGTCAAATTCACTATCTGATGGTAAATGAACTCCAGTCTTCTGTTGTAACAACCTACACTTAACAGCTTGACTTAAGAGCCATTTTCTCCTGTGCTCTTTGAGGAAGTCCCTTCCAGAGCACCTGGTCTTTCTCCTGGGAGGCCCTACGCAATCTGGGGATAAGCACTGTTCCATGCTCACTAGGTGTCACCAGCCCATCCCATAATTCAGCCGACCTTCCTCCCACCCTTCTTCCTGTCTCCAGCCGTGGTTCTCAGGCATCCTGAGGACCCTGACTGCCTGCCCGCCTCATCAGACTACAGCTGTCAGAAGGTCTCCAGAGCTTCCTCTCTTCCTGTTCCATGAAGGACTTCAGTGATTTCGCCTCAGGAATGTTACTGCTTTGCAATAAGAACTGAACTCGCTGAGTTTTCCTCATAATGCTAAGGACTCACAGATCCATGAGAAAAACTGGTACCTTCTTTGTAATCGGAGCTGGGGAAGATTGCAGATCAGCCCTTGTGGCCATGAATGAAGTACTCTCCAACAAGGTACACACACACACACACACACACACACACACACACACACACACACTGGCCTTCAGATCATCCTTTGTGCTTCTAGAGTGCTAGAGAGGCTGGGCCCAGCTGCCCTGGCCCTGCAGCCTGGCAGGAGGGAGGGCTAGCAGCCTGGAGGCTAGGCATCTCCATCAACCTGTGTATTTTCTAACCCAACCATCCCTTAATCGTGTGACCGTACCTTCCCAAGATGATGAGTCAACGACACACTGCTCTATCCAGTCTTTCTTTTCCCATGAGGAGGGAGATAAAGGAGATAAATACTTTGACTCTGTAAATGTTAACCTTCACAGTTCCTCCTGAAACCATAAGGCAATACTGATGTTTCAACAGAACAAATCTCCCTCCCTGCACCATAGCTGAGTATATGCTGAATATATTCTCTGACCTTTGTCCAAACCCTGCCAGCATTTAACAAATGTACTTGGAGTGACTGGCGGGCACATCCGCAGCTTGCAATCTTCTGACACAAAGCTTCCCTGGAACACAGAGATGTTCTTGCTACTGAAAGGTTCAATAATCCTCTAGCTCCTGCGTGGGGGTTGCGTGCACAGAGAAGCTCTGGGCATCTCACCTGCTGGCTGGGATCCGTGTGCTCACCATGAGAGCCCTGCTTTCCTTCCTCGGGGCCTTCGCCTTGTTATCCATGCTTTCTCCAGGTAAGACAGAGATTTTTCACTCCAGGGTTAAGAAAATGGAGGTGAGAGAGAGGCAAGGTCTTCCCAGAGTTTGAAATACAGAGTTTGAAAATAGAAGAACAAAGGCAGATTTTTACTGTCCAAAGAAGGGCATGTGGAAAGTTAGAGAGCTGATATTAAAGACGGCATCTATAAGGTGGTTCTTTTGTTAATTTAATGCATGAGCTTTAACTTGAGGTTTCTGCTAGACCAAAAGATGGTTGGAGGCTACAGACAGGAAATTTGGGGAAATGAGAAGAAGGCAGAGGGGATGGGGAAGAGGTGGAAAACACTGTCCTCACTTGGGATTTTAGAATCAGTGCCAAGTACACATATGGGCCTTCAAAAAGAACTTTTGTAATAAACATAAAGAGCTGGAAGTGGCGCTGTGGCTCAAGTGGTAGAGTGCTAGCCTTGAGCAAAAGAAGCTCAGGGATAGTGCCCAGGCCCTGAGTTCAAGCCTCAGGACTGGCAAAAAAAAAAAAAAAAAACACCTTCCACTGAGATTGCAGGGGCTCATACAACAGATATTAATCGATATGAAAAGATTAATAAACAGAAGTTTAGTATAGGAGGCAATTGTTACTTCAAGCAATGGATAGATAAAGAAAATTCAGGGCTGGGAAGGTGGCTCAGTGGTAGAGCGCTTGCCTTGCATGCATGAGGCCCTAGGTTCGATTCCTCAGCACCACATAAGCAGAAAAAAAAATTTTAAAAAAGCCAGAAGTGGCGCTGTGGCTCAAGTGGTAGAGCGCTAGCCTTGAGCTGAAGAGCTGAGGGACAGCACCCAGGCCCAGAGTTCAGGCCCCACGACTGGACCCAAAAAAAAAAAAAAAAAAAAAAGAAAGAAAGAAAATTCAAAAAGAAAGCATTGCATTGGAACTACAGTTTAGACCAAAATCCTAAACAAACATGAAAAATAGTCCCTCCAACAGCAGATTTATAGTGCACACAGATATTCTCCGCAAGTGATCATGAAACAAACTGCAGCAGGTGTAAGAAGATGGCAATCATACCAGGCATCTTTTCCAATCACAGTGACATGCAGCTATAAATCATTAATAGGAAGAAGTTCAGAAAATTTACAAATTCATGGAAACATTCTTTTTTTTGGGGGGGGGGTCCAGTTGTGGGGCCTGAACTCTGGGCCTGGACACTGTCCCTCAGCTCTTCAGCTCAAGGCTAGCATTCTACCACTTGAGCCACAGAGCCACTTCCAGCTTTTTTCATTTTGCATATGTAGTGCTGAGGAATCGAACCCAGGGCCTCAGGCATGCAAGGCAAGCGCTCTACCACTGAGCCACCTTCCAAGCCCGACTCCTTGAGACTCTTATCTCCAATGAACCACCAGAAAACTGTAAGTAGAGCTATGGCTCAAAGTGGTAGAGCATTAGCCTAGAGCAAAAGAGCTCAGGGACAGCACCCAGGCCCTGAGTTCAAGCTCCACAACAATAACAAAGTCCCTCTTACCTTTTTTCTCTTTATGGAAGAAATCACCGCCCTTACCCTCTGGCTCCACTATCTCACATGGATTTATTTTATTTTATTTTCCAGGAAGGTTCTTTGTTGCTACTGTATTTTCTTGCTGAAGCATTGCAGAGATAAAGAATGGCAAGCAATATAGTGTATTACATCTTGTCTTCTCTTTTCAAAGCCAGAAGCTTCCTTTTCAAAGCTGCCTGTTCGACAAGATACTACAGCTGCAGGATGAAGTGCAACATGGATGAATATTCAGTTAGATACTGTGAAGACTGGAGCATCTGCTGTAAGACCAAGAAATCAGAAATTAAGAGAAAAAAGAAATGGTGAAAAGTCTCTATATTCTCTTTGGATTCCAGGAAAACAAACAAAAAGTGTGTAGAATGCCCTTATGTATCCCATAATAATTAATATGATGGATAAAAGAAATGTCACCATAACTACATGTCTAGATGGTCAGGTTAAAATAAATACACACTTGATAAAGTCTCACCACTCTATTGTCATGTGTGAATCTTAGCATTTACTTCCTTAATTTCTGTCTACAAGCACACTGTTTCTTGACCTATCCTACTACCTCCCAGTCAGTTAGCAAACAATTCAAAATCCTCTCTGGGGAAGGTAAGATTATCCTGCAGTAAGGAGGCCAGGTCTGGCTGGCGCCATATTGGCCACATGGTGGGTGGTAGGGTCTGGCATCTTGTCTTCATGCTTGGGGAAGGAAACCGCCCCCCCCCCCATTCACCTGCCTCGCAGGTAATGGGTGCTCCTACCCCTGGAGGCCGGGACAGGCACTTGGCTGATAGGTTACTGACTCTGTCAGTCCAGTGCCTGGGACTGGGAATTTCCCGAGGATCTGCCCCCTGCATGGACCTATTTAGGCCTGGACCAACCTAACCGGAGAAGTGTCTCCGTGATCGTCTCCTGACTTGTCTCCAGTCATCATGGAGTCCTAATTCAGCTCTCCATTGGAGCTGAACTGGCTTGTTGGTATTGTTTTTGTTATTTCTTTCCTCTTTAGCATGGGTTATGTGTATTTGCATGCTACAGGCCTTTGTAACAACTGGCAGCCTGCAGCCTGCTAACTGCATAATAAAGATTCCAATATTCTATATTTTAAAATGTGGCTTCTGGGATGATTTACTGTACAACAATCCCAAATCATTTTGGAAATTAATCTCTTGAGTCATGACCCAAATTATTTTGGAAATTATCTCTTGAGTCATACAGTATTCAGTATGAAAAGGTATCACTTTGGTTCGGGTTGATATGTGGAACTTACTTTTCGCCTTGTGAGCATACCAATGGCATACTGACTGTAAAGCTAGCAAACAAAAACAGAAAAACTGGGCTGGGAAGGTGGCTCAGTGGTAGAGCGCTTGCCTTGCATGCATGAGGCCCTGGGTTTGATTCCTCAGCACCACATAAGCAGCTGTGGCTCAAGTGGTAGAGGGCTAGCCTTGAGCTGAAGAGCTGAGGGACAGCGCCCAGGCCCAGAGCTCAGGCCCCATGACTGGCAAAACAAACAAACAAACAAACAAAAAAAAAAAACAGAAAAACTGCCACCGGCAGAAGCAGGCTCTGGAAAGAGCAACGTGTCTGGAATTTGCTTTGTAACTGGAATCCTACCCTCATGGTTGTAACTTGAAAAGATAAATGAAAAAAAAAATCTACCTCTGGAAGCTGGATAATAAAATATATGAGTTTATTATACAGTTCTTTCACTTTTGTGCATCTTGTTGTTTTTTTTTTCCTGTGTGAATCTCTTTTTTAACTTTAAAAGTGGTGATTATTCACTATAGAGTACAAAATGTTGCAATGCATGGATACATGGTACAGTGATCAGGTAACTAACATAGGTATCACCTCTTCATGGTGAGAGCATTTTTTAAAAGTTGAAATCATGGAAGTAGAAAGCAGAGTGCCAGGCAGTAGAAAAATAGAGATGTTCGTCAAAGGGTGCAGACTATTGAACAACGAACTATTGAACAGCAAACTAAGCACAGGCAAAGCTTTCTTAAAAAATATACAGGTGGGCTGGGAATGTGGCTCCGTGGTACAGTGCTTGCCTAGCATGCCTGAAGCCCTGGGTTCGATTCCTCAGTACCACATAAATAGAAAAAGCCAGAAGTGGCGCTGTGGCTCAAGTGGTAAAGTGCTAGCCTTGAGCAAAAGAAGCTTAGGGACAGTGCCCAGGGTCTGAGTTCAGCCCCAGAACTGGCAAAAGAACAAAAGAAAAGGAAGAAAGAAAAAAGAAAGAAAGATTGTCTCTGAGAGCTGAGAGTCAGGTGTAACTTGTCCTTTTTGTGATTTTTAAATATTTCACCAATTTTCTGGACCGACTGAGTTTACATTGTCACATAAAGACTAAACAACGTGAATTTCATTCCTCTGCGAATGAAAAGGCAGCTGGCCCTCGGGCCTCCCTTCCCACTTTCGGGGCAGAAGGGGAGCTGTGCTCACCTAGCAGGAGGAGCTGTCAGACAGGACTGGGCTGTCAGTCTGGCTCCTCCCGGTTACTCAGCCTAGCATGCCTGCCCTGAGCTCAGTGCGCCCAGGTCTGGGAGTCTTGAGTACACACACCTTCCCACCCTGCCTGCCACGAAGCCTCTCCTCACTGCCTTGCCTTTTCCAGCCTTCAGAATCCAGTGCCAGCAGTAAGAGGGGAGCTGCCCTCAAGAGGAAGCTCCGTCCAGAAGAGCTAGTCCCTCACTCACCCAGAGACCGTGTAATTTTCAAAACAGAAAAAGGCATCCATCAGCTGGGATGTCAGCAAGGCCTAGGCCTTATCTTGGCTTTTTAACTTGCTTGTTGGACAAAGCTAAGCTTCTGTGAGTCTGTTTCTTCATGTAAAAGAAAAAGAAAAAGGCGGGGCTGGGAAGGTGGCTCAGTGGTAGAGTTCTTGCCTGGCATGCATGAAGCTCTGGGTTCGATTCCTCAGTACCACATACACAGAAAAAGCCAAAAGTGGTGCTGTGGCTCCAATTGTAGAGTTCTAGCCTTGAGCAAATGATGCTCAGGGACAGTGCCCAGGCCCTGAGTTCAGGGCTGGCAAGAAAGAAAGAAAGACAAGGCCTTGCAGGGATTAAAGAAGATCACTGTAGAATGTGCCGGTACATAAGGTGTAAAGATACCGGACTCATGAGAGCTGGCACTATACCTTTCACTAGTAATGCCCTATTCGGTCTCAAATCTAAGAATATAACTGTATGACAGCCAAACCCAACAAAACAGTAAAAAGCTCATTGTTAAGCTTTTTAAAGATAGCTTAGTCTTGGAAATGAGCTTATTGTCCATTTCTAACTGGTGAATCCCTTATGAACAGAAGAAAACACAGTTGGAACTGCTTGCGTCCAAAGAATCCCTAAGGTTTCTTTTTTTTTTTTTGTCAGCCGTGGGGCTTGAACTCTGGGCCTGGGCGCTGTCCCTCAGCTCTTCAGCTCAAGGCGAGCACTCTACCACTTGAGCTACAGCGCCACTTCCGGTTTTCTGGTGGTTTATTGGAAATCGGAGTCTCACGGTCTCTCCTGCCCAGGCTGGCTTTGAACCGCGATCCTCAGATCTCAGCCTCCTGAGTAGCTAGGATTGCAGGCGTGAGCCACCAGCGCCCGGCTCCCTGAGGTTTCTATGGGAGAGGGGGAGTCTGAGCAGAGGAAGCAGCAGCTAAGGAGGCCCGCAGGGCTGCACAGCTGGCATGTCTATCTTTTCCTGACTCTGAAGAGTCTCCTCACTGAACATTACCGAATCCAGCCAAAGCCCATGTAGTTCTGCAGCACCTGGAAGTATCTGCAGATCGTGTGACCCAACCGCTGGAATTGAGTGAAGATCCAGAATCCTTCAAGCTGAGGACAGGACCAGAGGGTCACAGCCTCCAGACAACCATCACATTCCCTTTAGTGCCTGACACATTCACTCGCTTGTCGCTGCCAGAGGAACTTCTCACCTCGTGACACCACCATGAGGCTTTCGCTTCCCAGAGTGCCCAGGGTGTCCCTGGGTTCTGTCTGGCCAAGGAACCCAGTACATGATGTGAAAAATGCCTGGCCCAAGACAGCTGCCTCCACGCTTTTAATTCGTAACACCCGGTCCTGCAGACAGCATTCACTCATTCACTAAATAATCACTCACTCAGCTCAGTTACCAAGTCACAGACCATGGTACACAAATCCCGTGACCCAGGAACTGCTAAGGTTCAGATGTGAGGATGATACAAGTTTGACCTTGAGGCATCTTCAGCCTGTAGGACATCTGTCATTTCTCCTGAAGATCATTGATCCCACAGGACTTGATGGCTTAGATAGGGTGTGCGTTGACTGAAAGCTTCTATGAACAGGCAAGTCCTGTTGCTATTTTCTTTCTAATACTGTCATATATAGAAATAGAGGAACATTCAGATTTGTTCATTCTGGGGAGTGGTATGTCTCCAAACTTTGTGAGTCTAACTCAAGGCACTGAGCTACAGGGAGATCTCACCCGCAAGAGCACTTCACACTGCAAACATCTAGTAATATCTGTCTTGTTGTCTCCTCTCAGGGACATTTTGTACTTCCTCTTTGTTTGTTGTTGTTGTTGTTTGTTTGTTTTTGTTTTTGTCTAGGCTAGAAATGCATTGTGGTTAAGATCTTTAGCATATTCAGATCTATACCTCAGCAGTCTCTGAGTCACAGAATTTATAGAAACTGGCCTGAGAATGAATAAATGAATAATTAAATAGAGATTAAATGTCTGTATGCATTGACTGAATTTTACTAACCGAACTATTCAGACAACTTTTGAGTTACTGTCTTAGCCCAGTGTGGTAATGAAATACCATGGACTATATGGTTCCAATAAAACTTATATCCTCAAAATTATGGAAATGGGAAATCCACAGAATGTCCCCTGATTCTATGGGTTCCATTTCTTTTTTTTAAATTGTTATTATTAAGGAGTTGTACAAACGAGTTACAATCCCATAAGTCAGGTGCAGAGTATAATGTTTCTTGAACAATGTCACCTCTTGCTTCGCTTTCCCCCATTTCCCCCGTCATGTCCCTGCCCATAAGCTGTGTAAGCTCCATTCCTTGAGGTCTTTGTACGTGTTGGATATCAGGCCTTCGTCAGATGTAATGCCAGTGATGATGTCACCAAAAAGAGGCAGAGACCAAGAGACCATGTCAGTAGAGCCAAGCGAGAATTGAGATCTGCAGAGAGCTGGGTCCACACAGGGCAAAGGAGCAGAGAGGAGGAGGAAAGCAGACTGCTTACCCGGATGGCGTTCACCCTGGCAAGACCCAGACCACTGTTCCCAGAACAACCACTGTCCCCAGATCCGATGACGCCCATCCCAATGGAGTCACCAAAGGACGGTGACCAGACCAATGTCCAGTGGCGCTGCTGGAAGGAGGTGTCCAGGAGGAGGCGGCCTTCGCCTGGACCTTAAGGACTGAGTTTGTGATTTTGTCATTACGAAGAATTTGATGAAACATCAAGGTGGAGACCAAAAAAGTCTATTAGTAAAGCAAAGCAAGGGAAAGACAGCAAGACAGGACTCTGCCCAGACGGGGTGGGCACAGTGGATAGCAGGTACAATGTGCACCCCAATGTGATGGGTATGTACAGGGAAAAGTAGGTTGGGGTTTGGCTCAGAGGCACCTTGGAGAAGGGCTTCCCTTTGTTCTAACCCTGGGTACATTTCGTTGTTCTTACTGTTCCTTTTTTACATTTTTATAATCAAATGAGCCCAGAGACTTCAAGGTTGACACACTAAACTCTGAACGCTGATGTCCGGATTTTCTTTTAAACAAAAAAAAAATGTATTATGCCACAAGCACCCTTCAAAAAGAGTTGTCCATCTGTGTGTGTGTGTGAGAGAGAGAATTTTACAAACACTTTTTGTGCCCAAAGGAGTCACTTTCCCAGAAGTAGCATATATTTTAAAGACTTTCTCACTCAGTCCCAAGCATGCTCATCAGTTGGGCATGCAGGCTGATCAAGGAGAGAGCTATTCTTTTTTGTCCCCCTACTAAATGTTGCAACTGATAAGAGCATATAAGACTTAAATCAAAAAGAGTGTGTATGTGACTTTAATCGAGCTAGCTATTAACACAGTATATAGCCACTCCGCACTTAAAGCTGTAACTCTACATGCTCAGGCTCAACCAAAGGCGGCATATGTTCTGGTTTTATGCAGCACACATCGATGTCATCACAGAGGATATGAAACAATTCATTTGATGCACACGATGTCTTGCAAACACCCCTCGTTCGCCAACATGAATAATACATTTGTCTTATTTCGTTATTCACGCCGCCCCGAACTGCGAACAGAAACAAAGGTGGATTCTCAGTCAGTATCCGGCTGGATCATGTGGTCAAGGTTAGGTTAGACTCAGGGCTGGACTTTACAACATGAATGACAGATTCAGGATATCCAAAGATGGACTGTGTCTAGATAGCACCTTTCTAATTTGCTTCTCTCTGAAAAAAGGGGGTCCTATGATGAGCTATGAGCTCCCATGGTCCACAGCTACCTGATTCACAAATCGATTCTACACAGGTGTTAGGGAGCGGCAGTGCTTCCTCGAGCAACCCTTAGGGATGGAAAGATCCTCCAGGTGTGCTCAGTGGGGCCTCAGTGGGCAGCAGGCATGCGGAGTCTGAGTGAGCAATTCCGGACACATGGGCACGGAGAACGCAAGATGGCTGCACCATCGCTCCGGAAGAGCCTGGCTCTACTGCATTTCCCCATCCTGTTCTGCACCACATCTTGCTCAGTGGCCGCCTGCCTGCCCTGGCTTGGGTCCTCAGAACACCCCTAGTGGATGAAGAGAGCGACAGGGTTTCACGTATATGAAACCCACGCCTAAAGCTCTTGCCAGTGACTTTTCCAGATGGTAAGATCTAAGTTCCTTGGAAATCAGGGGTGCAAGATTGGCATCGGGAAGGCACGCGGTAAGGATGCAGCCCCCCAGTCACCCCAGTTTTGCAGGCTCTATCTTATTCTCTCCCCACCAGTTGTTTCCCTATGTGGATTGGGCCTTTGTGGTGGAAAAGTGAAGCAGCACGTGAAAATAATCGAGTCAAACTCATCTTCCATGTAAATAATTGAGTCAAACTCATCTTCCACGTGCCAGTGGTCTCTGGGGACAAAAGTCTCCGTGGTGGCGCAGAGTGTGCAGACTGAGACACGGTCACACCGTGGGCGGGAGGGCCGCAGGCACAGCCCATCCGCCGCTGCCGCTTATGACGTCACCCTGGGCCATCAGGTGACCTCATAGCTCAAATGTCAAAGTCTGAGGCCCAAGGTAGGAGCTTTCTGTCATCCTGAGAACTCCCATGCTTCTAACTTAAGTCAGTTCTTGGTTTTTGCAAGTTCCCTGAGTCTGTCCAGGAACATAAATGCTGAGTGCTAAAAAGAAAAAAAAATCATGCTTCATCGGGCCCCGCTGAGCTAGAAGTTGGTTTACTGCTCTGCTTGCACATTCTGCTCAGGACATTTTCCCTAGGAAATAGGCCACAGTTAGCTGACATAAGAAGAGACACGTTCTAAGAATCCTCAAGAAAATGCCGCCCAACTGAATCCTTCCTGTCTGTAAAGGTTGTGTGTTGGGTGCTTTTTTTTTTCTTGTTTATTTTTTTTTTCCAGTCCTGGGGCTTGAACTCGGCTGAATGCTGTCCCTGAGCCTGTTTATGCTCAAGGCTAGCACTCTACCACTTGAGCCACAGCTCCACTTCCTGTCTTTTCTGGGTAGTTTATTGGAGATAAGAGTCTCACAGACTTTCCTGCCTGGGCTGGCTTCAAATGGCAATCCTCAGATCTCAGCCTCCTGAATGGCTGGGAGCAGAAGCATGAGCTACCTGTACCCAACTAAAAGGTCTTTTTGTCTGCTTTGCTCCCTCTGTACCAATATCAACCTGACCTTCTCCACAAGCTCCATAGACTCTCCAGATCAAAGTCCGGAGCCAGTGTCTTCTCAGAAGAGAGCCTGTTTACGCATGCTTAGCAAATCGTCTCTACCCTGAAGTAGCCCAGAGCATCTACCGCTGCTCTCGTTCTCTCTCCCGGCTTCCCTGTCTCACCAATGTAGAACCCTCACTCACTCTCCCTTCCCTGTCCTTAAATCCACGGGGAACGAGATCTGCTTTACCTGCTGGAACACAGGAGAGCAAGACAAGAACCACAAGGACCAACAGTAGGCTCCTCATGGTCAAGGCGATCCACACAGAGGCAGCTGGCGTGCGAGGGAGGGTCCCGCTCTATGTAGCTTTCGAGAGAGGGGGAGACTCGTGGCTAATGAACCTTTGAGAACAAGAACAACTGCTTGCTCCACTGAGCAGTCCCATAAACAAAAGGTCCGACTTTGAAGATGACATTTAATCACAAAAGTCTGCTTGCTGGTGCCAACTGCATGCTAGAAACTGAATCCCCGCTCTGTAAGCAGACTCGACGGAAGGCCACACCCAGGGAGCTCGGTCGCTCTTTGCACTGAGCATGCCAGTCATGTGCACAAGCACAGGGCCTGCTTCATATCTTACACACACGGAACTCATTGCTACACATACACAAGCGTTCACCTTCACCATGAAGAAGTACAATTCTCAGATGGAATAAAAGACTTTCCAATTTTGCACAAATTATCATGGGAAACGGCTCAGCATCCACAAGGCTTTCCTAAGTCCTGGATGGACAAGAACTAAAGCAGGGCCTAACTTGATCCTAGTGTAGCTCTTCTTTTTTCTTGAGGAAAATGGAAGCTCCACAAATGGCATGGACGAATTCCCACACACCACCACCACGAGCCAGGACGGCCTGTGCCCATGCTGGGCATGTCCTGGGCAATGTGAAGGTAGACCACATCCTTGCTTTGAGAGGCTCGAGATCAGGGCTGGACAGTGTCTGAGTGTTTTAAGTTTCACAGCAACTCTATCTGCTGTTGTACAAAGAACACAGAACCCATAATGAGAAAATCTGACTTCTAGTCTGCACTCTGCAGGCACTAACTAGCTTGTGGAGCTTTTTTTTTTTTTTTTTTTTTGCCGGTCATGGGGCCTGAACTCAGGGCCTGGGCGCTGTCCCTCAGCTCTTCAGCTCAAGGCTAGCGCTCTACCACTGGAGCCACAGCGCCACTTCCGTCTTTTTCTGTTTATGTGGTGCTGAGGAATCGAACCCAGGGCCTCATGCTTGCAAGGCATGAACTCTACCGCTGAGCCACCTTCCCAGCCCGCTTGTGGAGCTTTTAAAAGACCCAGATCCCACTTAGCTGAACACGAGGGTCTTCACTGGGAAAGCACCTTGCTTCATCTGCCCTAACCTGTCACAAGGCTTATTGTAAACTCAGAGAAAGAAGGCTAGATGAAATGCCCTGTATGAAGTACACATTGAAAGTTTCTATCACAGGAAGTGGCGCTGTAGCTCAAGTGGTAGAGCGCTCGCCTTGAGCTGAAGAGCTGAGGGACAGCGCCCAGGCCCAGAGTTCAAGCCCCCCGACTGACAAAAAAAAAACAAAACAAAACAAAAAAACTATATAGAGCAGTCAGAACCTCTGCGATTTAAAACATTATTGGAAGTGGCGCTGTAGCTCAAGTGGTAGAGCGCTCGCCTTGAGCTGAAGAGCTGAGGGACAGCGCCCAGGCCCAGAGTTCAAGCCCCCCGACTGACAAAAAAAAAGAAAGTTTCTATCACGGAAGACTTTAAAACTAGAGATAGATAGAAGATAGGAGATGAAAGAGAGAAAGAGAGAGACAGGTAGAACTTGTTCTTGTTTTTTAATGTCAAGATGTTTTTATTTAGTCGGTATATCTTTGAAGGACTCATAAAATATGACAGAACAGGAACTAGAAGAAAATCAGTAAGCAAAGGAAGGCTGTGAGTTCGGTGGAGCCCAGATGCAGGATCAAGAGCAACACGTGTTCTATTGGAGCTCACACCTACCCATCTCTCTACTACTGGCACTCAATCAAGTCCACCAGATCTTTCACGAAGCTAAGTCACCGGCTCTCCCAGATGTTTAGATATTTGCCATTCATCCTCCACTCACTGGTCGACACAGCCCTTATCAACACTGAAATTGCAAAACAAGATCTTGCATTTTCCTTATATAAAACCCTTCAGTCAAACTCATTAACTTGTTAATACAGTCTGGTAATTAAGGTTTAGAACCCTCCCATGGTGCCCTTTGGAGTTAGAGACAGCACAGTGGACAGACTGGCTTGGGCCCTGGTCTCTTCTAACCCAGTTCCTCTGGTTCTTCCTCTGTCTTTATTGAAAACTGGTGACCAGTTCTACCCTCCAGCATGCTTCCCTCAAACTTCCACACGCTCTTCCTTTGCCCTGAAAATCTGCCTCTCTCCCCTCCATCTTCCAATATATGTATATTTTTTAAACAGGTTTTTTGGTTGTTTTTTGTTGTTGTTTCAATTTGTTTGTGTGTTTGTTGTTGTTGTTGTTGTTGTAGGGCTTGAATTCAGGGCCTTGGCACTGTCCCTGAGCTCTTTTGCTCAAGGCTAGCCACAGCTCCACATCCAAAAAGTAGATATTTTTAAAACTTCATTATCTACTTCCCAAATTCAGCTTCTCTTTCATAGCTTTTCCTCGCGTAGCCTTTCCCCTTCTCATGACTAGCACATACAATATTGACGTCCAGCATCTCATCCATCCCTGTTTTCTGTATTTCCCGCTTGTTCTCTTCACCTGACGATAATTATGCTCAGTGAGAGAACAGATGGATGCAAACAGCATATGAACAATACCACATCGACAAAACCCAGACTTCTAGAATATTCGTTTTCTAGGACTGCAAGGATACCATGCCACACACTCAGAGGTTCACGCAGAAATGAGGTCTCACAGTTTCCAAGGCGAGACACGCGAAGTCAAGTTGTGGCAGGGTTGGCTCCTCCTGAGAGCCAATAGAAGGATCCGTTCCAGGCTCCGAGTCTCCTTCTGGTAGCCTCGGGGCGCCCCTTGGCCTGCAGCCGGTGTTCCTTGTCTCTTCAAATCATCTTCGCTCTATGTTTGTGGCCAGTTTTGCCTTTTTTATAAGAACCCTGACATATCAGGCAAGGGCCAAGGCTAATGACCTCATCTCAATTTGATCATCTGCGAGGACTCTATCATGAAATAAGCTCACGTTCACAGGGACAGGAGGACAGGACTTCAGCATCTTTTGAAGCCATAATCCAACCCATAACAAACATGAATGCTCAGTCTCCTCAGGTAATGTTTATCTCCTTTGTTTTCTTTTCTGCTGTATGTTTTATCTATTGAAGAACCCAGACCCCTGGCACTGCACAGCTTCCCACAGTTTTCTAATGAATACATATTCACTCTCAAGATGCCTTTGACCTTGTATCTCTGTCCTCCTGTTTGCTGGAAATTCGCAGGTAAATCTAGAAGTTTGATCAGACTCAGGTCCAATCCCTTTGGCAAGACTGTCATGTCTTGTGTCTTCTCATTAGAGGCGTAGAATATCTGACTGCCTCTTTTGGATCAGTAGCTATTGTTTTTCAATACTGAGATCATGGATTTATCAAGGTTTCCAAAATAGTGTTATATTCTTGACATTTTACATGCACTTATTAGTGAGAATATTTTCAAATTTCTATTCTTTTTTCTCAGCAAGATAAATTTCAAAAAGAAAATGCTCATTTCTTTTTCTTACTAGTTTTCTCTATATGAAGTTATTCTTCATGCAGCCTTCAAAGATGATCATTCAGTTTTTTTGAGATGGAATTTCATGGTGTTAAAATCACTGTGTAGTTCAGGCTATCCCTGAACTATTTTTTTTTTTTTGGTTAGTTGTGGGGCTAGAACTCTGGCCTGGGCGCTGTCCTTCAGCTCTTCAGCTCAAGGTGAGCGCTCTACCGCTTGAGCCACAGCACCACTTCCAGTTTTCTAGTGGTTTATTGGAGATAAGAGTCTCAGAGCGCTAGCCTTGAGCTGAAGAGCTGAGGGACAGCGCTCAGGCACAGAGTTCAAGCCCCACGACCGTACCCCCCCCCCAATAAAAAGAGTCTCACAGACTTTCCTGCCCAGGCTGGCTTTGAACCGCGATCCTCAGATCTCAGCCTCCTGAGTGGCTAGGATGACAGGCGTGAGCCACCAGCGCCCGGCTCCCTTTTTATATCACCTCTGACATGACAGTCTTACAAGTGTGTGTCCCCATGCTAAGCTCAATTAAGTTTTGTTTTAATATTTAAAAATCATGCATTCTAATACTTTATGGATTTTTTTAAATTTATTTATTTTTATTTGTGAACATACTGTACAGAGGGGTTACAATTACATGGGCAGGATAATGCGTACACTTTATGGATTTTTACCTATTGACATTTTCCTCATTACTGCAACTTTTGCCCCATCTTTGATCAGAGCCTCTATAGATTGGCCTATAGTTGTCTTTGATACTGTTTCCTTGTCCTCTCTTAAAATAATATACATTTTGTATGCTTCCTGCTTTGAATCTGAATCAACAATTTCCCCCCAAATCCCTCCTTTCTCTCCCTACAAATGGCAATTCTAAACCATAACCTGTGCAATGAGATACTCATGGTTGCTGGCTTGATGGGGAGCTCAGAGAATTCCACACGTTTGAGCTGGAAATACCACGAGAAGCAAACTCACCACAAGAACCTCTTAGGGAAGTGAGCAAAAAGGCTCTTTTTTCAGTTACTGAATTTGCAAGTTGGTACCTCATATTCTCCACAACCAATGGGCTCATTATTTGGAAATTCCCCATCATTCTTTCTGTTTCATTCGCCTACATGCTGTTGGCATGAAGATATTGGCATAGTTGCTACTTTTTTTTTTCTTTTGCCAGTCCTGGGGCTTGAACTCTGGGTCTGGGCTCTGTCCCTGAGATTCTTTTGCTCAAGGCTAGTGCATACCACTTGAGCCACAGCACCACTTCTGGCTTTTTTGAGTAGCTTATTGGAGATAAGAGTCTTACTGAGTTTCCTGCCTGGGCTGGCTTCAAACCACCATCCTCAGGTCTAAGCCTCCAGGTTGCACCGGCACCTGGCTTGCTCTTTGATTTTTACCTACTCGTATGTGAGTGTCGACGGCCACCAAGTGACAACTGGAACTTTTTCTTCATATTCTCTCTCCAACCTTTCCCATACAAGTAATATCTAGTTGTTAGATCAGTTTTTGGGGTGGGGGTGTAGTAGACTATGAGTGTTCTTACGATGAAAGGAATGGCAAGTATGTAAGATGATAGATATGTTAGATAGCTCAACTTAGTCATGTCTCAATATATGCATGCTTCAGCAACAGGTACAAAATATATGTATATATTATGCTTAATCAAAAAAAAATCCAGGTAGAGGTCCATACCTGTAATCTCAGCACTCAAAAGGGTGATGAGGAAGGGCATGAATTTGAGAAGAGTCTGGGATAAATAGTAAGACTCCGTCTCAAAAATAAATAAGTGGAAATTTTTTTTAAATTAAAAAATTGGGCTGGGAAGTTGGCTCAGTGGTAGAGCACTTGCCTTGCATGCCTGAGACCCTGGGTTCAATTCCTTAGCACCACATAAACAAAAAGAAAAAAGCCGGAAGTGGCACTGTGGCTCAAGTGGTAGAGCACTCGCCTTGAGCTGAAGAGCTGAGGGACAGCGCCCAGGCCCAGAGTTCAGGCCCCACGACCAGACCCAAAAAAAAAAATTAAAAAATTTGGTTTAGCCTCTGATCTAAATTCCAGGAGTCCCAGGACCAGACCCTGAGCTCTACATGCCAAATAAAGGGGCATGGTAAAGGGCAGAGAGAGGAGATTCGTGACAGGGCAGCCACAGGTAAGCACCTGCATGTCTACACCTGCGTGTCGGCCAGTCTACATCTTCAAGGGTGCAGGAATCGGCCTCGGGACAATAGGGAAGACCGGTGACAGAAAGTGAGGAAAGTCCCAAAGAGTCTCAAGCCTCAGGCATGACTCGGTTGCCCTCATCTCGCTCTGTCTCTGAAAGCAGAGTAGGTGGGTGGGTGGGCACTCTGAGATGCTAAGAAGCCGGGCCTGTCTGGCGGCCAGACGTTTACAGGTGAGACCCATTCCTTCCGGAGCCCAGGACGATTGTAAGGAGCCCACAGGAGGGAATGTCTCAGCTCAAAGGACACGGATGCTAAGCTGAGGGGCGGGGGAGGGAAGGGAAGGACTTGGTGCCCAGCTTCTGTCCTGAGCTTACTTAATTCACAGGCCCAGGAAAGCATCTTTTAGGTGGTTTCTTACAGAACTGATAGTTGACTATCAGTAAACGTAAAGGAAATCTAAAATGGAGGATACTGCCACAAGGTTTTTGGAGAAAAACATTACCTTGTTCCCTACATCCATCCTGAACAGAACTGTTCCATGGATCTGTCCCAAAGTCAAGATGTGACTTTCCCCTTACTTGGAGCTCTCTCTCTCTCTCTCTTTCTCTCTCTCTCTCTCTCTCTCTCTCTCTCTCTGTCTCTCTCTCTCTCTCTCTCTCTCTCCATTGTAATAATACATTTTAAAACATACCATCAGGGCTGGGAATGTGGCTTAGTGGTAGAGTGCTTGCCTAGCATGCATGAAGCCCTGGATTCCATTCCTCAGTACCACATACACAGAAAAGGTCAAAAGTGGCACTGTGGCTCAAGTGGTAGAGTGCTAGCCTTGAGCAGAAGAAGCCCAGGGACAGTGCCCAGGCCCTGAGTTCAAGCCCTAAATGTTCTTGGGCTCATCTCTTCCTGGATAATGTCTGCTTGTCTACATACCCCTGCTTCCATGCCCACTGTTGTGTTTCTGTTTCTCTCTTTGTGTTTCTCTTTCGTGTCCGCAGTGATCCCAGCCCTTGAAGTTTGCTTGCGTTAGATCTGTCTCGTTTATTACCACTATGAATCTTAGACTGAGAAGAGCATCTGTTCAGAGAGAGGACAAATGTTGGTTACAGGTCAGATCCATGGCCTGCACTATAGAACTTCCTCCCTCCAATCCCCCTCCTCATTCCCAGAGCTCACAGGAGCAGGAGTGACAGGAGGTGGCTAAAACTGGGTTTGAAACTAAAAGAAGAGAACAATAATTAAATGGCCAAACAATCGTGTTCTTATAGGCAATCTGGCAGAAGTTAAGAAGAACTGTCTAAGTGCCTCAGGCTCTTAGAACCATTACATCTTGAAAGCAAGCACTAAAGTCTTTCTTCTCAGGGAACGGCCAAGAACCCCAGGCGATTAGATTATTCTTTACAGAATGTCCTCATGCTTCAAGTACCATCAGATCTTATCTAAGGCAATAAAAACCCTGACCTGGTCACTAAGTGCCTCTCAGGGGTGTGTGTTTTGATCACTTGAGACAGCGGATCTTACTTTGAGCCTGCTCGGCACAGACAGTGATTTTTCTATTGTTCTTGTGTCTCAGTAGCTGTCTTCTGTAAGAAAGCTCAATACTTGCCACTTGTGTTGGGGTCAAAGTCATCTCTCCTTGACTGTGGCTCCTCAAAGACACTGAAGCTTTACCCCTCACTCTAAGCCATACCTCCAAAATACACTCGACAAACAGGAGTGGAGGATTCTGTGTAAGGTCTCGGAAAGGCCAGGATTGCAACCCAGCTTTGCCACAGCCAGAGCAGGCCACTGATTCCTGCAGTTCAACCGCCCCCCACCCCTCCAGTGGATGGGGAGACAGGGCAGGAAGGTGTTTTCATTCTAACTTCTCTGAACTCTCCCACCCTCTCTGCAGCCCCAGGGCCAGCCCGTTCTCATCCACAGGTGACCTCACCTCCTTGTTCAAATTCCAGTCTTCACCACTTCACCACTTCATTATAGCTATCTTTCAATTCCTTCTTTAACTTGGTTCCCCAGTGTATCTGTGGCTATTTGAAGTTGAGTTTCTTCCTTGATTTCTATTAAGTAATTCACTATTGGAATATAGCAATGCTGCCAGGTTGTACAGGCTGATGTGGTATGCTGCAACTTTGCTGAACTCCTTTGCTAGTTCTAAACGTCCTGGAATGGAGTCTGTGGGGTTTCCTCTATATGAGATCGTGTCTTAGCAACAATGACTATATGATTCTTCTCCAATTTGAGTGCTCTGTGTGTTTTTTTGTTTGTTTGTTTTTTGGTCGGTCGTGGGACTTGAACTCTGGGCCTGGGCCCTGTCCCTCAGCTCTTCAGCTCAAGGCAAGCGCTCTACCCCCTTGAGCCACAGCGCCACTTCCGGTTTTCTAGTGGTTTATTGGAGATAAGAGTCTCACGGACTTTCCTGCCCAGGCTGGCTTTGAACTGCGATCCTCAGATCTCAGCCTCCTGAGTAGCTAAGATTACAGGTGTGAGCCACCGGCGCCCAGCTTGCTCTGTGGTTTTTTGCCGGCCTGGTTCCTCTGGCTAAGATTCCCAGAACTACAGTGAATAAAAGAAGTAAAAGTGCATGCTTGTCTTGCTCTACATCTTAGAAAACTTTTGGGCTTTTCCCTATTTCATATAACACTAGGTGTTGGTTTATGTGACCTTTGTTTCACTGAGGCATGTTCTTTCCTTCCTTCTTCTTTTTTTTTTTTTTTGTCGGTCGTGGGTCTTGAACTCTGGGCCTGGGTGCTGTCCCTCAGCTCTTCCACTCAAGGCAAGCGCTCTACCACTTGAGCCACAGTGCCACTTCCACTTTTCTGGTGCTTAATTGGAGATAAAAGTCTCATGAACTCTCCTGCCTAGGCTGGCTTTGAACCTCGATCTTCAGGTCTCAGCTTCCTGAGTAGCTAGGATGACAGGCGTGAGCCACAAGCACTCGGCTGAGGTATGTTCTTTCTAAGCCTAATTTGTTTCGCATTTTTTAGTATGACTACATTCTGCTGAGTTTGCTTTCTGCATCAACTAAGACAGCCATGTATGTGGTTTCTGTGGACCCTTACATGTGTGTGGACACCGAACAAGAAGCTGGCAGAGACGGCTTGGGGAAGGGGGGAGGAGGAGAGTGTCGGAGGAAGTGCGTCTGATCCAGCTACACCGAATGTATAAGAGAACACGGCAAAATGAAATCCCCTGGTACACCTAACTACTCTGGTAAGATATGTAAGGGGAGAGGAGGTGTCAGGTTTGGGTTTTCCATTTTCCCAGTGCATGCTGGAACAGCTGACCGTGACTGAGCAATCGCGTTTCTAACGGAGCCGGCGCGTGCAGAGGCCAGCACAGCTCCCGAGCATGTCCTCCGCTGCGCGGCCCGCCACCTCCCATCCTGGAAGGCCGAGGGGACCTTGGGGAGCCTCTGGCCATGGTCTCGGTGGCCAGCGGTCAGGTGCAGACCCGAGCCCCGTGCAACCACCGTGCAGGTCTCCTGAGAACCTTCCAGGGCAGAGTCCTCCCTCTAGAGGACTCTTTCTGGGGAGAACATGAGGTTCATGTCTTCAGGGCATGTGGCTTCAATGGAGCGTAACCAATAAAACGATGCTGTGTCAGCTCACTACAGACTCACATTCCAACATTCGTGGGTCGCGTCCGAGCCTGCCTCAAGGGGCAGAATAAAACCCAAGATAAGATCTTCCCATGATCAGTCATCCATCGCTGCCCACCCCCTGGCCCGTCCCAGAGCTGTGTCTCGCCCAGCCCCACCCCTGGTCCAGGGCATCCAACATTGCGCCCACCTGACTTTCCAGGCAAGGGAGTAGGCAGTGTTCCAACCTGTCCACCCCAAGATGGGCCCTTTCCTCCAGCACTTCGGACTATCCATTTGTTTGGGGATCTTTCCATTGCCTCTGCCTCTAGGTAGGGGAACGCTAAAAGACAAAGGTTCCCTCCCCACCGTCTGACCGCCTATCCACCAGCAGCAGACCCCGCCGGCGCATCGAAACTTGGCTTCTTAAAACCCTGCAAACAGGCCATGCCTGCCATCCGAGCTACTCAGGAGGCTGAGGTAGAAGGAAGGAAAGCCAAGAGGCTCTTCAATTAATCACAGAAAAAGCTGCAAGTAGCGCTGTGGCTCAAGTGGTAGAGCTCTAGCCTTGAGCAAACGAGCTCAGGGACAGTTCCCGGACCCCGAGTTCAAGCCCCAGAACCAGCCAAAAAAAAAAAAAAATCCTGCAAACAGTCCTTGCCTACATCCTATGAACTTTTTTTTTTTTTTTTGCCAGTTTTGGGGCTTGAACTCAGGGCCTGGGCGCTGTCCCTGAGCTTCTTTTATTCAAGGCTAGCACTCTACCACTTGAGCCACAGCCACCACTTCTGGCTTTTTTTTTTTTTTTGTCAGTTGTGGGGCTTGAACTCTGGGCCTGGGCACTGTCCCTCAGCTCTTTAGCTCAAGGCCAGCGCCCTACCACTTGAACCACAGCACCATTTCTGGCTTTTTCTGCTTATGTGGTGCTGAGGAATCGAACCCAGGGCCTCAGGCATGCAAGGCAAGTGCTCTACCACTGAGCCAACTTCCCAGCCCCCACCTCTGGCTTTTTCTGTGTATGTGGTACTGAGGAATCGAACCCAGGGCTTCAGGCATGCTGGGCAGGCACGCTACCACTGAGCCACCTTCCCAGCCCATATGAAGTCTTGAATTAAGCTTGTGTTCTTCAGCACAGCTTCTCCAGGGTCCTAGACTCTCCGTGGGCCTCTGGAAGAACTTCCCCTGCACTTGGTGGAGGACACGGGCGGGCCTCACACAGGGTCCTGGGCTCGCTGTGAAAGGGAAGCCTCTTCCCCTCAGCGAAGTCCCTGCACCTCCTGGCACCCGTGGGAAGGAATGGCAGGAGGACTGTCTAACCCTGCAGAGGTGTGATCGCCCCAGTCTGTCCTGGAAGAGGCCGGTGCCCAGCCCCACCCAGCTGAGGCCAGCTCTATAAAGGGAGCCTTCCACACACCCACTCTGGAGAGTCTAAGTCGGTGCTCTCCACAGCCATGGGCCCGTGCGTTTGGGGTTCGATCTTCTTCCTGGTGATCTCATTGCCTTCGGGTAAGACGGCTGTGCGGCTACCTCGAAAGGGAGGGGGTCTCTCAAGGGCTGACCCCTCACAGATTCCAGTAAGCCTAGCAAGGGGGGCTGCCAACATGAGATGACCCAGCAGGCTGCGGGTGGCATGTCGGAGACTGATCTCGAGGCTCTACCCTGCTCGTCTTCCACATCTGCGTTCAGCCATGCAGATTGCTGTTTCTCTCACCTTCTTCCAGATAGCCTTAGACTCAGCCCCATTGCCAACAGGGGAAGGGAAGTGAGCGCTGGGTCCAGCACGAGGGGAGCACCCGCTGCCTGCACCCTGACTGCTCTTTGCCATGCTTTTCTCTTTTCAGGGAACTGCTTCTACGGCAATGATGGCATTAAAATTCGAACTTGCACAGCCCTGGATGGTTTATGTTTCTTCGGGTGTAAATCAGGATGGACGTGGATCTCATTCTGCCACAACATGATGTCTTGCTGTGTAAAACAGACAAAATTTATTCCTCCCCAAGCCAACAGAAAATGACCATCACCTTCCGAAGCCACTGCAAGCACCCAAGAGCTGACTGCACATGGGCAGATGAGTGAGCTCTCAAGTACTAAAGAAATCCATGCTGTGGGAGATTTAAAAAAGAGGTTTTGTGGAAATGAATACCAGGAAGCTGAAATAACTGTTGTCGTCATCGTGTGTGTGTGTGTGTGTGTGTGTGTGTGTGTGTGTGTGTGG
>NW_012267290.1:2665551-2673520 GCF_000151885.1 Dipodomys ordii | reverse complement strand
GTCCCTCAGCTCTTCAGCTCAAGGCTAGCGCTCTACCACTTGAGCCCCAGCGCCACTTCCGGCTTTTTTCTTTTTGCTTATGTGGTGCTGGGGAATCGAACCCAGGGCCTCCTGCGTGCGAGGCAAGCGCTCTACCACTGAGCCACCAATGTACATGTGTGAAAACAAAATGAGGAAATGTGGGGGGCGGGGCAGGTGGGTTGGGAGGGAAGAATGACAGAACGAAAGGGGCGGGTAGGTTGGGAGGGATAGGGAGGGAAGAATGACAGAACGAAAGGCAAGATCAAGGTGCATTATGTGCATAAATTGACATGTTGAGTAGGAACGCTTTCATATAACTATTTCAGGATAAGTTTTAAAACACAAATAAAAATAAAACATAATTAGGAGAAGGCTATGTGAAGCAGACATAATGGTACACCCTGCTAACCTCAGGACTTAGGAGGCAGAGGCAGGAGGATTGTAAATTCAAGGCCAGTTTGAGCTATGCTGTGAGACTCTGTCATATAAACAAATAAGGGAATAAACTCCAAACTTATGCAAAAGTGTAAGAACTCCTTCATGAGCCATGGGTAGCAGAGTAGAGGCCAGATTCCATCTAATTCACTGGAAAGAAAAATTCCAGAAGTCTTTTTTTTTTTTTTTTGGTTGATCTGGGCCTGGGTGCTGTCCCTCAGCTCTTCAGCTCAAGGCAGGTGCTCTACCACTTGAGCCACAGTGCCACTTATGGTTTTCTGGTAGTTTATTGGAGATAAGAATTTCATGGATGGGGCTGGGAAGGTGGCTCGTGGCAGAGCGCTTGCCTTGCATGCCTGAGGCCCTGGGTTCAATTCCTCAGCACCACATAAAGAAAAAAGCCGGAAATGGCACTGTGGCTCAAGTGGTAGAGTGCTAGCCTTGAGCTGAAGAGCTGAGGGACAGTGCCCAGGCCCAGAGTTCAGGCCCCACAACCAGACCCAAAAAAAAAAGAGTTTCATGGACTTTCCTGCCTGGGCTGGCTTTGAACCGTGATCCTCAGATCTGAGCCTCCTGAGTAGCTGGGATGACAGGCGGGAGCCGCCAGCCCCCAGCTCCAAGAGTCTTTTTTAGAGGAGGCATTGTGGTGAAATGCATTGCTGTTCTATTGTCTGCCTTCTCATCTCAAATCACCAACCTGTTCCAATTCAAACTCAATTCACAAATGATACAGGTCTACGGGCCCCAAAGTATGACTTACTTTGACCATTAAGACAACAGTTTACCACGAGCTGGGAATGGTTTGAAATAGTTTACATTTAACAAATGACTTAATCCTCACAACAAAACCTATGATTCTCCATTCATCCAAGTCTTTTCCAAAGGTTGCAAAAGGAGTAACAGTGACTTAGTGATGACTTTAGACCCAGACAGTCTTGATCCAGCTGTGTTGCTTTTGAGGTGCATCACTTCTCAGTTGGTAAGGACTAGATGAACTACTAAGGAGGCTGAGATCTGAGAATCGAGGTTCGAAGCTAGCCCTAGCAGACAAATCTCAGATGTTTATCTCCAATTAAACAGCAACACAACAGAAGCAGAGGTATGACAGCCTTTAGAGAAAAAGCCAAGCCAGTGTAAGAGGCCATGAGTTCAAACCCCAGTAATGGCATGTACGCGAGCATGCCACACACACACACACAGATAAAAAACAAGCTGCTGTGAACATTCTTGTTCCTGTATTTCCCTTTTCAATATATGCATTGACTTCTGAAGAAATACTAAGTTCCTAATTGGTTGGTTCTACCACTTAACCCCTGGCAGCAGCGAGTGAGAGTCATGGCTACCTTGTTAGTATCTTCTAGACACTCCCACTGTGGGGTGTCAGGCTTCCTCCCTCCTCCACCGTGCGGGGACAGCCCCTGGCTCATGCCACTCTTCTGACAAGCACAAGGCTGAGCAGTCTTCTACTGGCTTTGATCTTCCATGTATTTTGCCCATTTTTATGTGGTTTTGTGTCTCGCGATCCTTGGCTTTTTATCATTGATTCCCACTATCTCCCAGTCTCCAGCTACGCTTGCCGCAATCAAGTGACCTACATCTGCTTGACTGTTTATCATGATCCCACCACCCTAGCTCTAGCCACGCCACCATCGCAAAGAAAATGGTGGGGGAGATGAGGGCTTGGGTCCCCTGACTCCCATGCCGCCCCCTTTCTCAAATCTCTAACACACATGGGGTCAATGCGCAAGATGGAGAAGAAGCTGGGAGAAAAATGGGTGCCACAAAACATTTTTAAATTATATGCTGCTCGAGTTCGAACTCCGGGACTTGTACTTGCTGGGCAAGTGCTCTGCCACTTGAGCTATGCTCCCAGCCCCCATCTTTTTTCTTTTTTCTTTTGTCAGTCATGGGGCTTGAACTCTGGGCCTGGGTGCTGTCCCTGTGCTCTTCAGCTCAAGGCAAGCATTCTACCGCTTGAGCCACAGCGCCACAGTGGTTTAATGGAGATAAGAGTCTCACAGATGTTCCTGCCTGGGCTGGCTTTGGACCGCAATCCTCAGATCTCAGCCTCCTGAGTAGCTAGGATGACATGTGTGAGCCACTGGCACCCGGCTCCCATTCTTTCTTTAAAGGTGCAAACAGCTAAGCTGTTGCCTTGTGCCAAGCCAGGGAAAAAAGTACTCTTCAGCCACATGATCTCTCTTGAGTAAACAAAGGGATGAATGAATAATCAGGTCCTGTCATAAAGACCCCGTTGAAGTGATTATGAGGCTGACAGAACCCAACCCGCATCGAGGCAAGCACAAGTGAGTTCCATCTGCCAACATGTCCTATGTGCCCAGCACCAAAGGCCAAGTATGCCGTATTAGGGGTCCTTTGTGCAGTGTACCGTCTGCCACCAGGGGGCAGACAGACGCACTGCTTTGCTCCACAGCCTCATTATAATGGGTTAGGGTCCACGGCCAACAACAGCTGGTGGAATCTTTCTTTCTTAAACTCCTGCTTGACTAGCATTGCTTTTTTCTTCCATGTCTTCATGGTCAGCACAGTGCTGGGCATGAGGTCAGCATTCTCCATAGCGAAGATTTTCAATAAAGTTGCAGAGACCTGTTGCATAGCAATGCATGTACACACCACAAACTACACACTCAGAAGGGGTAGGATGGTAATTTCACGCTGTATTCTGTGCTACAATTAAAAGGAAAATGAGCATGCCAGACATTTCCTTACCCAGTCCCCACTTCCAGACAACACCGTAGTCCTCTATGTCCCTTCTGTAATCATATCTATCAACAACAGTGAAAAAGACAAAATTTAAAAAAACAAAGCAGACTTCCAAGAGCCAGGCCTGACTGTGCTACACCGTCTCTAAACGAGTGTCTCCCCTGCAGGAGGTGTGGAACGTGCAGCAAACATGAGGTGCTGAGTTCAGACCCCTGCTCCACCAGAAATTAAATACATAAATAGAAATAAACTACATGAGTCGCGTGCTGGTAGCTCAAGCCCATAATCTAGTACTGAGGAGCTGAGATCTGAGGATCACGATTTGAAGCCAGCCTGGGCAGAAAAGTCCATAAGACTCTATCTCCAATAAACCACTCAGAAAAAGCCAGAAGTGGAGCTGTAGTAAACATTAGCCTTGAGCAAAAGACCCTCAGGGACAGTGTCCAGGTCCTGAGTTCAAGCCCCAGAACTGGTTAAAATACACACACACACACACACACACACACACACACACATACCAAAAAAGCACAACAACAACAACAAAAGAAATAAACCACAGAAAACCATCCATGCTGCATGAAAACAGTCAACCCATGGAAATAATTAGAAAACATAATAAAAGCCAATATTTAAGAAGGCAGAATCAAGTTTTCAATTTAAAAGATTTAATAAAACACTTGTGTGACTTCTCTGGATGCCACTTTTCACCTGTCCAGTAACAGAGGCCCAATGAATGCTGGGGAATCCCCACAGCCACTCACACAGCGTCCGGCCGGCTCTGGGAGTGCAGGGTCTGCAGTAACACACACACACACACACACACACACACACACACACACACGCAGGGACTTAGTAAGCCTGTCACCTCTCTTCAGAAAACAGATCTGAAAGCCACACCCGACCGGGTTCTGCACAGAAAGCTTGTAAGGTGCCGGGGGAGGGGGATTCCTTGCAGAGAGCTCGGCTTGGCTCTGCAGAGCGGGACGCGGCCGGTGGGAGGCCCTGAGGGAAGGACTCCTATAGAAGGCCAGCTGGACCATCCACCCCAGCTCTCATTCTCTCTTTCTGGCCAAGGGCCACTCCCTGCCCTCCAGAGCCCTAACCTCCCCCCACCTTCCCACCCCCCTGCAGCACTGGGTACTTCCCACACAAGACTGAGGCGCCAGCCAGGCCCTGGCCCCTGCCCCAGACAGCTGCTCCCTCTCCCACCCCCATCCCTGGCCCCAAATGGATGACCTCATCCATGGCACCAGCTCCTATCAGCACCCCCTCTCTGCTCCCTGCAGGGGCAAAGGCCCCACAGGAGCAGGAGCAGGGGCAGGGCTGTTACTTTGGCACCAAGCAGGGTTCTGGGGATTGTCAGGGAGAGCCTTCAAGTGAAGGGAGCCCTGGCTTCACTCTGCAGTTCCTGTCCCCGGTCCTCTCTGCCCCTGCACACTGCCTCCTCTTCTAACTGGCTCTCGGAGAGCTGCAAGTGGCAGCCACGGCTTGGCCAGGCCACAAATGACAGGAGGAGGCACCATTATGGATTGACTGATTGATGGATTGATCGTGTGTTAGTAGTGGGGCTTGAACTCAGGGCCTGGGCACTGTCCCTCAGCTTTTTTTTATCCAGAGGTGCCAGGCCTGGTTATTCTGTCCAGCGTGTCTCTCCCCATCTGTCCTTGATGTGGATGGCGCAGGACCCGGGGCAGGGGCCAGGGGAGTCTCGGGCCGGAAAGGGCCTTGAGTGTGTGTGTGATGCCACATCCCTGCCATTTCCTGCACGCCTGCTGCTTTTCACATCCCACGTCCTGACGTCTACAGGGACCCCGACACCGTGTGCTGCGCCCCAAGAAAGAAGCAAGACATCAGCCACGGAGGGCACGCGGCCTGCTCACGGCAGGGCCAGTCCTCTGCCATCCGTCATCCGGCCCTGGAACAAGGACTCACCCCTCGGGGTCACGGGCACCGGCACACGGGGCACCGCTCCAGAGGCCTGGGAGCCTCGGGTCTGGGCGTCAACTGTGCAGAGCCACCCCTACCCCCACCCCCCATCCGCTGACAGCCCACCCCACACTGGGCACCACAGCCGTGCTGGGGCCGACGCCGAACCAGGCAGAGCAACCCGCACCAGACTGCATGAGATACTTCCCTTCAAAGAACGTTGTTTGGTTTGGGTTTTGTTTGTTTTTGCCGATCGTGGGGCCTGAACTCTGGGCCTGGGTGCTGTCCCTCAGCTCTTCAGCTCAAGCCGAGTGCTCTACCACGTGAGCCACAGCACCACTTCTGGTTTTCTAGTGGTTCATTGGAGATAAGAGTCTCATGGACTTTGCTGCCCGGGCTGGCTTTGAACCACGATCCTCAGATCTCCTGAGTAGCTAGGATGACAGGCGTGAGCCACGGGTACCTGGACAATGTTTTTGTTTTTAATTGACACACACAGACTGTCAACATTCACAGGAGATGATGTAACCTTTCAATACCTCACAACGCGCCTCAGAGAGAACAGAGTCCCCAGTGTGTGGCTCTCCCCCGCAGCACGTTCTGGCACTGGGGAGATTTGGCTGGTGAGCATGAGGACCAGCGAGGTCGCTGGCCCAACCGAACAACCACACCGCCATCCACAGGGTGGCAAGCGGCTCTCCCAGAAGGAGGTTGGACTCTGGTTCAAAACACTCGAAAACTTTGTCCTAAAGTGCCCGGCTCTCCTCCTGACTCCCTCCACACTTCATGCCTCATGATCAGCCCAGACTTCTGGACCTAGCTTGTACCCCCTCTTCACTCCTGACACCTCAACATTTAGCCCTAAATTCTTTGTGTGTGTGTGTGTGTGTACATGCATGCGCGCACACGCGTTCCCCAGTACTGGGACTTGAACTCAGGGCCTTGTGTTTTCCTTTGGCTTTTTGTACTCAGGCTGGTGTTCTACCAGTTGAGCCACAGCTCTACTTCCAGCTTTTTGCTGGATATTGGAGAAAAGAAGCTCAGAGTGTCTGTTCAGGCTAGCATTGAACCATGATCCTCAGATCTCCACCTCCTGATGAGCTAGGATTGCATCTGAGACCAGCTTTGGCCAACTTTCGGCTCAGCCCTGACCCTCCGCAGCCCACCCAGGCTGTGGTGGGGGTGAGGAGGTCTCCCCGGATGGCAGGCCCTAGCACCCGACCCACGGCTCCCAGGACCGGGCTGGTGCTGCGATTGGGAAACACATTTTTAGTAAATAAGGAAGTGAAACAGTCTGAGGTCTCCATCAGACAGGAAGACAAAAGGCCCCGGCTGTTTGCAGAGACAAGGCGGGGACTTCATTCCCCACTCGGTGTGGACGAGTGAGGCTCCCAGGGGCGCCCAGCCCCTTCTTCACCACGCATCATCTCAGCAACGTTCTGGGCCCAAGAGGGGCAAAAAATGTGACTGTCTCTGTCCCCAGATCCCTAAGGCCTGAGCACCCCAGCATTCCTCCAGGACTTCCCTCCAGCCTCGTCACAGCCCCGTGCATGAGCTCAGGACTGCAGACTTCCAGCCCAGACCCGGGATTGCTTCAGCCACTTCCTGTTGCTTCAGCTGCCTTGTGTGTGACAGAGGAAGGGCTCTCTCCCTTGCAGAGTCTAAGGCTCACGCAAGATCACCCATGTTCACCCTCCACAGCCCGACAGGAGAGTCTTACCTGCTGGGCCTCCCCTGCCTTCCCTGGCTGTGGGGATAAACAGCCTCCCTCTCCCCTGCTCACTGCTGCCTCCGCTCTGCCACCTTAACAGAGCAGGGAGCCCCGCCCACCACCCCTGGCCTGCCACCTTAACAGAGCAGGAGCCCCGCCCACCACCTCTGGCCTGCCACCTTAACAGAGAAGGAGCCCCGCCCACAACCTCTGGCCTGCCACCTTAACAGAGAAGGAGCCCCGCCCACCCCTGGCCTGCCACCTTAACAGAGGAGCCCTGCCCACCACCCCTGGCCTGCCACCTTAACAGAGCAGGAGCCCCGCCCACCACCTCTGGCCTGCCACCTTAACAGAGAAGGAGCCCCGCCCACCCCTGGCCTGCAGGCTTCCCTTCCCCACCCTCCCACTGACCATGCAAGACTGACACAGCCCACACCAAGCACAACCCAGATCCTCGGAACCAAGACCCAAAGTCCAGAGGTAGCCACAGGGGGAAGACAGGGAGGAGAGGCCACGTCAATTATAATCCTGCAGGGAGTCCGGAAGGTTCCATCCTCCAGGGCAGGCCAGGCAGGGCTGGGACCCTGCTCTTTGCATTTATTCTCCAGCATGGGCCGTGCTCCTGGTGGCTAAGGAGCTGCTCCCGGATGCCCAGCATGACTCCTGAGAGGGCAGGGAAGAAGGGCAGCCCAGCTTAGCCACCACCCGAGCCATGTGCACATGGAGGGAAGGGACTGCAGGTCTGTCACCACACACTGGCCCCACCCGCTTTGCCACCCTCCTTTCCCACAGGAGCCTTGGTCAGGATTGCTCTGTGACTGGGATTTGTTGCTGTCACCCCTCAAAGAGAACCTGGGTCCCAGCCTCATTCCACACAACCCCAGGAATACCACCACTGTGGGCTCTGCCCTCCACCTCCATCATCACCACCCCCTCCATCATCACCACCCCCTCCATCATCCCCACCCATCTCCCCTCCATCATCACCACCCCCTCCAGCATCTCCCCTCCAGCATCCCCTCCAGCATCTCCCCCTCCATCATCCCCACCCATCTCCCCTCCATCATCCCCACCCATCTCCCCTCCATCATCCTCACCCCCTCCATCATCACCACCCTCCTCCATCATCACCACCTCCTCCATCATCCCCAC
>NW_012267290.1:2639478-2663470 GCF_000151885.1 Dipodomys ordii | reverse complement strand
AAAAAAAAAAAAAAAGAAAAGGGTGTCTTCAACAAGTGGTGCTGGAAAACCAGAAGTCCACATGCAGTAGACTTTTCTTGTCCTTGCATAAATATCAGTATGCAGTTATAGGATGGATTCAAAACTCCTACAGTATAGTAATGATACTAGAAACTAGTTATGATATGATTGCTGTTATTAACTAGCTTACATACAGGTAAGTACAGAAAGCAGAGCCCAATATGACCGCCGATAGCACTTCACAGCTGCTCCTAATTCCCCATATTGGCTTTAGATTGCTGAAGAAAACAGCGGAGCATTACAGATGCTTGCCGTGTACCCCAGCGCTACCACCAGAGCCCCCTGCTTTGTGGTTTACCAGCGTCTGAGGAAGGGTTCCCGCTTGCACACAGACTTACAAACAGGGAGTCCAGCCACACACTTAAACGCTCTGCATAGATGGGTGGTATTAGAATGAAGGGACTGGCCAGTTGCCCTGCCTCATCCGGTAGATGTCGCTAGAGCCCTGGTCAGCCAGGAATCTGGTCTGTGTTGGCAGACAAGGACAGCTGGCCACCAGTTGTCTTTGGCAGTTTGAATCAATCGGCACTCTGCCAGCGCTTTTACTTTCAGCATCTAAATGAAAGCGGGGGGGGGGGGGGGGGGGGGGGGGAGAAGGGGGGGGGGGGGGGGACGGGGGTGAGAGTAAAGAAACCATGACTCCATGACTCCTCAGCTCATTTCCTTCTCTCTTTCCCTAGAGAGCGGGCCTGCCGCTACCTTCCGGCTCTAACTGGGCCCCGGGCCGGCAGGCCGCCCTCTGCTCCCCCGGCCCTCCTTGGAGGCAGGCAAGGGGGCAGCTGACTCTTGCCCGGTCACAGCAGCTCCCTGGAACCGGCTCTGCAGGCTTGCTAGCCTGAAGCCCACCGTCTCTTCCCCTCCCCCACCCCCCCACCCCTGCTGGTGCACAGGATGTCCACCCCAGCAAGCCACAGCCCAGGCCCCGAGCCCCGCCCCGCTGCGGTCCTCGTGTACCGCACTGCGTTCAGGATGGGGTAACTGGCAGGTGCACGCAGGGGCAGTCACGTGAGACCTCGCAGGTGGCAGACTCCGGTCAGGCGGTGCGGAGGCTCAGAGACGTCCAGGGTCATTTGGACTACGCTCAAGCTCTTTTCCAGCTTGAAAACCCCAATGAATTATTTGCACCCCCAGATCCACGGTAGCCTGAACACACACACTGCTTCCCCCTCCCCTCCCCCCCACTAGCTAGACCTTTCCAGCAGATACAGCAAGAATGATCCAAAACAAGAAACAGTCCAGGAAGGAAGCGGTGCCACCGTGATACGTGGCCAGCACCGGCCTGGGATCTCCTTCTGTGCTGACCCACAGGGCAGGGCTCCCAAGAGGCCTTGGGCCCCAGCAGCGGACGCCAAAGGCTGCACGTGGGCTCAGGGCAGCCTGGTCGCCGCCCAGCCTCCCTGCCCACCTCTGCGCTGCCCCCCCCCCTGCCCTCTCTCTGGCCTTGGGGCTGGGAGGCCGTGGGAGTTGGGCCCGCGTTATCGGGCGCTTATCTCTGCCGGCGCTCAGGCTGACACGGAGCGGCTCAGTGCAGCGACTGGGCCGGCCCGAGGTCGCGCCTGTCTCCCCAGAGCCCCTGCTATCTCGGTGACCCACAGAAACCTTGGCATGAGCTCATGCTTTCTGACGACAGAGGGCCCCCGTATCACCGTCACCCCGCGCCCCACCCCAGCATCCGGCCTGAGCCCCACAAGGGCTCCACAGGGCCCCCTGAAATAGCAGCACTGATCACCGCAGCGGACGGAAACAGGGTGATGGATTTCCATTGAGAAAAGCACCGCCTCCCCTCGGACACACGCACACGGGCAGAGCCTGGCTCCGACACGGCCCCTCAAGACTCACTCCCTTCACCCCAGCTCTGGGAAGCAAGCACGTGTCCAGAGAATTCACCCTGAACCCCCTTCTCCCCTGTCGGATAAAGCCTGTAGACACAGCGCGGTGTTCGTTTATTTGTCTCAAAGATCTGAGGATCCCAGACCAGCGGTCGGGTCTGGTAAGATGGACAGGGTGGGATCGGGTGGGGCGTGGCGGGCGGAACACGGGGTGGAGGCACACACGGGGTATGGGGCGCGGGGTCCCCATGACCAGCCTCACAGGGAACGCGTCTGCAGATGGGCTTCTTTTGTGGGCTTGTTCTGCGGCTCTCCTCCCACACCTAAGTCCCAGGGCCAGGTTATCACCTCCACGTGCTGCCACGGTGGGAAACTGTTTCCTGAACATCCTTCAGACCCCAGGGGAAACGCACCCTGCCAAAGAGGAATCGGGGGCTGGGAAGGTGCTCAGTGGTAGAGTGCTTGCCTTGCATGCGTGAAGCCCTGGGTTCGATTCCTCAGCACCACATACACAGAAAAGGCTGGAAGTGGCGCTGTGGCTCAAGTGGTAGCGCGCTAGCCTTGAGCAAAAGCAGCTCAGGGACAGTGCCCAGGCCCTGAGTTCAAACCCCAGGACTGGCAAAAAGAAAACAAACACCAAGAGGATTTGTTTTGCTTCTGTCACATGAATCCAAGCCTCACGCCTCCTACTCCTTGGTGCAGCCAGGCTGTGAGGAGCCATCGGCAGCCCCGGGGGACAGGCCACAGCCAGCTCACCCCCACTTTGCAGAGGTGTCCCTCTAGGCTTTTCCATTTCCATGGGCATGGGCCTTGATTTCTGCTTCCTGTCACCCACAGGCCGTCCGTCAGCCACGGCTGACAAAGGAAGGTTCACACCTGCCAGGCTCTGCAAGCCCCTCAGGCGGCAGCAGCTTTTCAGTTCTGCTATATCGGGGCTCTGGTTCCACCTCCAACCCGGGCCTGACTATTGGAACTATCAGGTCCATATTTAGTGTCCATACTTAAATGCTTTTTTTTAATTTGCTGTTTCCATCAGGGGAATTCGGTCCCAATGACCTACCCCTCAACCTTACTCAGCGCTCACGCACCTGTGAAGGTTCCCTGTTCATCTCTGTGGCCGGGGGTGCTAGGCTCACCTATCATCCCAGCACTTGGGGGGTTCAGAGTTGAGCCTTTTTCATCTCAAGTTCAGCCTGAGCTACACAGTGAGACCCTGCGGAAGAATGAGGAGAAGAGCAAGGACAAGGAGAAGAGAAGAAAGAGGAGGAGAAGGAGGAACATTCATCTAGAACATCCTGTCTAGGAGGACTATTTTAGAGACATAACTGACTACAGTTTTGAAAAGACAGCTTTTTGTGACGTCTATGTTTCAAACTACAAGTGTACCTTTCATCTTTAGCTTATCTGGACAAATGAAAACTCTGACCATGCTTCACATTACTTTAATACATGTGCGCTGCCCATAGCCGTGGAAGCAGCCCCCACGAGGCTTCACAGCACTCCTGCTTCTTGTCTGGCAGCTTCCGTGGGTGAGGAGTGCGCGCGGACTGCCGGGGCCTCCCTCAGTCACACTGCCAGCCGGGCAGACTCAGCTGGTGGGGGCGGGGAGGGCACCACGGCCCAGCTCATCCTCACGGCTAGGGACAGGGTCCGCCCCCTCTGGGGACGTGGGAACGGAGGCCTCGGATCCCAGCCCGCTGTGGTCATGGCTGTCCTTACATGCTTTCTACGTGGTCCTCCCAAACTTGGCCCAGCCAAGCCAGCCAGGGAGAATGGGCTAACAAGACAGCATCGGACGCTGAGGCCTCATCCCCGAAGCATCCTTTGGAGCTGACACACGCATCAGTGAATCCCACGCCACTCCTTCACTCGGAGGGGGTGGGCAGGGCGTGCCGGGGGCCGCCTGAGGAGCTATCCACGGTGCTGACCTGGGGCGGCTTTCCTAAACCGGCCCGGGCCTGCCCCTGCACGTGTCACCTTTCCACCAAGGGGACACCCTGTCCCCACGTCAGCCAGATGTGTGAGAAGAGTCCTGAGTGGATTAGACAGCAGTAGAAAGTACATTTTCATTTGAAAAAGTCACTCATTCAACATCCTGAACAAATGGCTTGAGAGGCACGGTGAGGCAGACCTGCAATCCCGTCCACCCCAGCGGTGAAGGCTGAGGCTCACGCGTCTCACGTCCACCTCGGTAAAAGTAGTAAGGCTCTAGCTCAGAAACAAAGCACAGATGGGGTGGATGATTTGAGCAGCAGAGCGCCTACCCGACATGCGCGAGGCCCTGGGCTCAATCCTTAGTGTTGAAACACAACAACACGTCACTTAACTTTGCTTTCCATCTCAGTTTTCTAAGCTTTCAATGAGAAACATAAATGCTCTCAAAGAGTCTATGTGCCGATGCAGGCCTGCTGCGCCCGGAGTACGGAGCTCTCCTAAATGATTCCCTAAAACCCATGCTCCCCAGAAACCTGGGTGCCGTCCTGGGCCTCCGTCCTGATCCCTCGCAAAGCCACATACACCCCAACAATTTCAGGGCCAACACCAGCATGGCAGTGGCCTCGGGACCCACCCAGTGCCAGGCAGCCACTGCATGCGGGAGCATCCTGAATAAAGTGTGTGCAATGCCACTGGTGGCCATTGGTAGTGGTGGAGATGTTAACTCAAGACAGCACTCAATAATCAAAAGGGCACTTTCCTGGTGTGTGTGTGTGTGTGCGTGTGTGTGTGTACACATGCATGTGTGTGCACGTGTGTGTGTGTGTGTGTCCTGAACACCCAGGCCAGGACCCATGACATGCAAGAGACCCCCAGAGATCAGGGCACAGGGTGAGAGGGAGATGAACACAGCAAGGTGGAAACAGCAAGGCTGGGGAGATTCCTGGGCTGAAGAACACAGCCCCTGGAGCTTGGGGTTTAAGCCGAGCTGGATCCTACACACCACTGGCCCCGGCCAGGGAGGAGGGCACCCAGTATGGTTGGGAGGAGGCCGGCCCCTGCATTCGCTCGGTGAGACACTCATCAAACATCTCCATATATAACTTCCAGGCTGGCAGGTCCCCGGTCGGCTGTTCCCAAACACAACAGGGCCACTGACGCCTCCGGCCCTTGGAACTGGCTCTTCCCATAGCCTGCAATGTTACTCCACAGACATCCGCCCCTCTGCCTTCCTCACATTCCCTCTCCCTCCAAATGGGGCCTTCCCATTTAAAACTGTGCGCTCACGCCTGTCATCCTTGCTACTCAGGAGCTGAGATCTGAGGATCATGGTTCAAGGCCAGCCTGGGAAGGAAAGTCCTTGAGACTCTTTTGTTGTTGTTGTTGTTGGTTGTGGGGCCTGGACTCTGGGCCTGGGTGCTGCTCCTCAGCTCTTCAGCTCTTCAGCTGGCTCATTACCACTTGAGCCTCTTCCAACTTTTCTGTTTATGTGGTGCTGAGGAATCGAACCCAGAGCCTCATGCATGCAAGGCAAGCACTCTACCACAGAGCCACCTTCCCAGCCCTCCATGAGGCTCTTATCTCCAATAAACCACCAGAAAACCGGAAGTGGCGCTGTAGCTCAGGTGGTAGAGCGCTTGCCTTGAGCTGAAGAGCTGAGGGATAGCGCCCAGAGTTAAAGCCCCACCACTGACAAAACAAACAAACAAACTGTGTGCTACCCAACCCAGCTTACTCTACCCCTAGAGTCTCTGTCCCTGACCTCCTAGACCTTTGGAGCTCCTCGGAAGGTTCCAGAAAGCCTGTGACTCAGGCTCTCCTTTCTGATGTATATATCACTATGTCGGCAGCTAATTTACTGCTGTTCCCCAAACTATCCACATGGTGGCGCTATGCGAGTTAAAGGGACAGGCCCATGGCCAGAAAGGCGAGGGGTGGAGTGAGAGGAAGAACCACCAGCCGGCTTCCAGGCCTGCACCAGGAACAAGCGCAGGCTGAGGCGGGCCTGGCAGACACCTAGAAGGGCGGCAGCTCCGGAAGCATGGCGCTGCACTTTATGATCAGGAAACCAGGGTCTCCTGAGGTGTCAGGATCTAGTCCGTTAGTCCTTCCCTCGGCTCAGGTACTTGGGACTGTGTCTCAAATGTCAGGCCCAGGTTGAGGTTTAGGACATGCTGGGTCTCCTCTCTCGCCACATCGTCCGTCCTGCTGGCCTCCTTCAAGAATCTTCCCATCTTGGGGCTGGGAAGATGGCTCAGTGGTAGAGGCTTGCCTTGCATGCCAGAGGCCCTGGGTTCGATTCCTTAGCACCACATAAGCAAAAAGAAAAAAGCTGGAAGTGGCGCTGTGGCTCAAGTGGTAGAGCGCTAGCCTTGAGCTGAAGAACTGAGGGACAGTGCCCAGACCCAGAGTTCAGGCCCATGACAGGACGCAAAAAAAAAAGAATCTTCCCATCTGTGAAAAGGACTAGAAATGTCAAACTTCAGGTCTCTGGTATGGGTCAAATGAGGGTTTGTAAAGTCTGCAGAACCAAACAAATGCTACCCCCGGTGTCAGTGTGTGTGTGTGTGTCTGGTTCTGTGTGTGTGTCTGTGTGTGTCTGTGTGTGTCTGTGTGTCTGTGTGTGACCATGCAGCCAACAGTGCAGGAAAGCAGAGAAAACCACTCCCCACTGCTGACATCAGGCCAGAGCTGAGAGAAGGAAGAGGTTCAAAGTTCAAAGCAGAAGAGAGCATGTGATTGTGGTCAGGAGAGGCTGGGGTCACTGGGTGCACTGGGCTGAGATAAAGCAAAACCAGGCAAAAGTCAAAGCTGCTTAGTGATGACGTTTGAAGAAATAAGTAGAGTTCTGTGGCACGGCGAAGTCTGGGTACTCTCCTGGTCTCTGTGACAAACAGTCCAATGTCTGCGTTCACAGTGGCTCCTCCTGCCCCAAGGCCTTGTGGGACAGAAAGGATGGAGTGGATCAACCCTGTTAAACATGCCCTGACAACAACTTAGATCTATACAAACCAGGGACAGAAAGAGAAGAAACAAACATGAATTCATCAAATGATGCCCCCAAATCCCCATGAAGAAAATTTGGCCTTCTGAAATTATGATTAAAAATCTGAATTTTACATCCAGATTTACTGTAATATATTCCATAAAATTGACTATAAATATATGAATCATTTTGGGAAAAAAATTAAATAGGAAGCTCTTTCCTAGCATGTGTAAGATCTATTCAAGACTCTGCACCACAAATTTACTGCAATTTGGGGCTGGGAAGGTGCCTCAGTGGTAGAGCGCTTGCTTTGCATGCATGAAGCTCTGGGTTTGATTCCTCAGTACCTCATAAGCAGAAAAAAAAATGGAAGTGGCGCTGTGGCTCAAGTGGTAGAGTGCTAGCCTTGAGCTGAAGAGCTGAGGGACAGAGCCCAGGCCCAGAGTTCAGGCCCCACGACCGGACCAAAAAAAAAAAAATTAGTGCAATTTAATATAAAATTGAAGAACTTCACAGACTTACTGTCCTATACAAATTCTGACTTATATCTCCTTCCCTTTTCTTGTGCAGATCTACAGGAGCCACAGCTCAGGCTGACTCAAAAACCAGTTTTGGTCTTAAAAAGCCAGCACTCAGAGGGGCAGTGGTCTGAAAAGTACTCATTGTCATGCAAGCAGCCTATTTAAAGGATGAATTTGCTGGGCCTGGAATGGAACTAAAAGCTGGACCCAGAAGCCTGTGCATCTCCATCCAAGCTGGACCCGGGAGCCTGTGCACCTCCATCCAAGTTCTCACTTTACAACCACCCCAGCCTCCAGAGGTCAGCATTCACCAGATGCCAACGTCCCTTCAAATTGCCATGTCATCTTCCTATCATGGTAAAACTAAGCTCATGAGACCACCTGCCCGTGGTGAGCTGAGGGCCGCTTGTCCAGAACTCCTCCAGAGACCCCTTATCCCGACCCCCTAGCCATCCCTGAGCTTAAACTAACGATTTCCTCCTAATGTCCTGAAGACAATCCTGGAGCTCCGGAGTCCCTTTGTCTTTCCGACTCAGCTGCCTTTGATTAAACCTTCTCTCTCTCCTCAGCAATGCTGCTGGGTGTCTGGGGACCGGTCATTGTGTCTATGATGGACGATCGGGAGCCCAGGAGCTAGTGTTTTTGCACCTGAAATTCTGGTTTCACCCTCATTCACTGCGCAGGTGGCTTGTGGTGAGTGAAGGACCGAATCCTGCCTTCTTCCCCAGGGTCAAGCAGAGCAGCAGGTGTGTGCTCACATGCTGGTCCCCAGGAAGGAAGGTTGTCCCCACCTTGGCCCCCAGGAGACAGCCCCCACACCCCAGGTGGAGTTCCCCCGTGGGCCTGCCCAAGGACACGGCCCTTGCTCACGGGAGACCACGGCCCATTCTTCACCTCCTGCTTCCTTGTTAAGCCCTAGATAAGCCACTCCCCACACACACACCAACCAGTCCCTTGCACAACCTCCAAACCCAGGGGAAGATCTGCGTTCCTCACTGCTTCTCAATAAACACTCCTCGCCTGTTGACAATCGAGTCCAGCCTATGATCAAGTCCGGCCTATTCCTTTTCCATTCTCCTCCATTTTCCCACAGTGAGGAGCGCACTCTTCCGCAGGTCAGGCAGACAGGGTCCTAGCTACAGCCCCCTCCCTGTCACAGAAGGGATCCCCAGACTGCCCGCCACACGCCCCCCCCTTTTCCCCTAAGTTGTAGCGGTGCTTATTCTGAAATGGTTCTCACTCTGTTAGTCAGGCTGGTCTTGAACCCTGGGACCTGAAGGCTCCTTCCCCCTCAGCCTCTAAGTGCTGGGGCTGCAGGCGTGCCCCACCGTTCCCGGTTAAACCTTTGTTCTTTAGCTGGGTGTCAGACAGGAAGAGGACTAAGCAAGCCGAACACCTGTAGGAGCTTCTGTGGGGATCCTGGGCAGCTTCCTCCTCTCTCTGCCCGGGAGAAGGGCAGGGAAGGGGGACTCTAGGCAGGGAGTCTCAGGCCAGGCAACAGCACCTCTGGGCTTATCCGACTACCAGAAAATACCCACTTCGTTACACAGTAGAGCAAACGCTTAAGGAGTCCAAGGCCGGTTGGGCAGGAGGGGGGGTGGGCGGGAGGGGCCATAGTGAAGGTGGGATACAATCAGACTCCATGCCAGGGCCAGGGCAGGGGTGTGCACCTGGCCTCCCCTTCCCCACGCTCTCAGAAGACCCCCCAGCGAGGAGACTGCCAAGATCCACGCCAGCTGGACAGGAGCGGGTCCCCTCCACCCAAAGTGATCTTCCCAGGGACCGGTTCTGGGCCTGGAGCCCCAGGAACAATTGCCAAGAGGGCACTTAATCAAAAGACATTTCAGAGGCAGGGCTGGGAGACCAGAGGGGCGCTCTTCCGTAGGAGCGCCCCCTGCAGGCCCTCCAGCCGTCCCCACTTCACCCCGGCCCACGTGCCCACTCCTGGCTGGGTCCCACTGGCAGACATCCTTCTGTCTCCCCATCGGCCCTCTTGTGAAGCCCTCTAGAAGCTTCTAGTTCTCTCTTCTAGATACAGGCTGTATGAGTGCATGAGGGTTCGGGTGTCCATGGCAGAGGTGTGCAGAGCCCTAACTTGCCCTGCCCTGGGGTGGCCCCCCTGTCCTCCCCTCCTCGCTGGGCCTTCCCGCTGCTTGACTCATGGAGGACCCTTGGTCTCGGGTTCTGCTCTGAACTTATTTGTCAAACTCCCTGCCTGAGAGCAGACACGTGACCTCTGGCTGTCCCCAGCTTCCCCTTACACGCTTGATGGCAGGCCAGAGCGACGCTGCACTACAACCACGTGCTAGGGAAGAGCTGGAAGGCAGGCTCGGCAAAGGACAAACATACAAATACACGTTGCCGGGACCACCGCTTAGATTAGCTTGTTCTAAAACAAAACGTGCATGGCTGGTCGTCCAGAACCTCTGGTTCTGAATCCATGAATTCAATCCACCCAGGACTGAAAATATTCCAGAAAAAAAAACAAACGAGATGTGCTTACTACTGGGTGCTGCTGCTTCTGACCCGACCCTGGAGATTTCTGTCTTGCCTCTGTTCCCCACACGCACACGGCAGACTGCGCGCCCAGCACTGGCACCGGATCTGGGGTTGCAACCTAGCGGCAGCTCCGAGCACAGGGAACGCGTGCATGGCAGGGGGGAGATGCACGCAGCTTGTACACACACAACACTCCGTAAGGCCCTGGGGGGGGGGGCTGGCAAGGGGGGAGGGGTCCTGGAACCAATGCCCCGGACACCAAGGGGGAGGAATGGTTTTCTGAATCTGCCTCTTCACCTTGTGCCCAGAGGTAGAATCTTCTGCCAGACCTCAGGGAAGTATGGATCCACCCTGGGGCACACAGCGACCTGGGAATATTCCGGAAAGTGGAAGGAATGCCTGCCATCCCCTTGGAGGCGCACACCACACAGCAAGCTTTCAGAAAGCCATTAATGATGTAGCATGGGGCCTCGGGAGGCAGCCAGCATTCTTCCAAGCAGGCAGCTAAGATGGTCCATCGCCACAGAGGGCAGGGGAGACGGACTGCAGGCATCGTGCCGGCCGGGGAGGAGCGTGGACGGGGCTTCAGACGAATGTGGGGTTGACGAGCACGCCGCTTCTGGAGGACGCGGTGCCCGAGGGGCGCGTGGAGCGCCGGCCCATCGCCATGCTCACACCGCTCCAGGGCCTGGTCATTCTAGAAGCACTGGCTCTCAGGAAAACAGAGCCACATGGCAAGCAGCCGAGACGATGTGAGGTCTGGCGTGAATCCCAGGGACATAAGTGCACAGACCAAAGTCATATCCCCTCCTCACAGAGCGAGCCAGCCTCCCAGAGCAGCGTGACAGCAGATATGGGGCAATTCCGGGCACCAGTGGCTCAACCTGTCATCCTCGCTACCCAGAAGGCTGAGATCCGAGGCTTGTGGTTTAAAGACAAGTCAAATATGAAAGCCTGTGAGCCTCTGATCTTCATTAATCACCAAGAAGACAAGTTGTAGAGTGCGAGTGCCCAGACCTGAGTTCAAGCCCCAGTGAGCACACACACACACACACACACACACACACACACACACACACACACAGAGGAAGCGGGAATAACTGCAGACCAGAGCTGAGGTGCAGCTTCTGGAGAAGCAGCTCGGAGCTCTGACAGCGTTGGGAGGAAGCCAGCACCCGGCCCCTGCACTGAAGGGGGCTCCGCACCAGCCCACGTTTGCGTTACAGAGTAAATCACCATGTGCTGTAAAGCTTTGGGCAACGCACTGAGATGCTGGCGGCCGATCGCGCGGGAGTGGGACCGAGGTGTGGACACGGGCTGGGACAGCAGGGGTTCCACACGTCCATTCAGCCACTCACCCCCAAGCCCCCGCCAACGAGACAAGCAATGGCGAAGGGCAGAGAAAGGAGGTTCGTGGCATGACACAGGAGCACTGGGTACTTGGGGCACAGACGTGAGCCTTAGGTTGTTTTTGTTTTTTGTCTATATGGGGCCTGAACTCTGGGCCTGGGCACTGTCCCTCAGCTCTTCAGCTCAAGGCTAGCGCTCTACCACTTGAGCCACAGCGCCACTTCCGGCTTTTTCTGTTTATGTGGTGCTGAAGAATGGAACCCAGAGCCTCATGCATGCAGGACAAGCACTCTACCACTGAGCCACCCTGCCAGCCCATGAGCCTTAGGTTTTAAATGGGACAAGAATTAGGGCAGAGGGGGAGAGGGAGGCATCCGTGTCCGAGGAGGGTGTGGGGGCTTGTCTGCTCCTCATTGGAAGGGGTTCCACAAAAGTTGTTATTGTAAGAAGCATCTTCACAGATGCCTGTGCTCAGCATCTTGTGACCTAACTGGAAGTCCCTTAACTCTGTGTCTGTGCCCTTCGACCTGAGCTATTTCTGCAGCAGCCCTTGACTCTGGGTGGAAAGAAAAGATTCCGATAACAACTCAGTGGAAGGCGTGCTGCCCCTCAAACAGACAATGGCTCCATCTTATTATCTTAGAGCAAACAGCTCCGAACTCGGAAGGCCCCCGGCTTCTGCTCTATTCCAGTAAACAGGTGATAACCTCATTTCTGAACACTCCTGGGTCAAAGACTGACCTAATGGCCAACCAGGCCACAACCACACCTTCAACTTGGTCTGACCTGGGACATAACTGGGCATACTCTGCTCAGCCCCTGACTCGATTTCTCCCTATTTAAACTGAAGCCAATGTCTGTACCTTTGAAGATGGCTGAAGAAGTACTGTATCTGTCTCCCTATGGCTGCCGTGGACGCAATCTCCTTTCTCTACCCTTCACCCTGCCATGTTATTTGGCATAGGGTGGTGAATGGCCGAACCTAACCTGGGATGCGTGGACTTGGGCCTGGGGTCACAATGGTCACTCTTGCAGCCGCGTCCTGTGGAGCCTCTGTTGGCCTCCTCCCTTTAGCCCTCCTGGTAAACATGGCCTCCTCCATCAGTCCTGCAGAGCCTCTGTTGGCCTCCTCCCTTTAGCCCTCCTGGTAAACATGGCCTCCTCCATCGTTCCTGCCCTTCCTGCTCCCAACGTGGCTGCGAGGTGAAAAGCTGAGCGCAGAGACAGACGGGAGTGGAGGAGGGACGCGGAGCTTCTCTCCTGCAATCTCCTGGCTCCTGGGCCCAGGAAGGCAGTACGGGGCACCAACGGCACTCTGAAAACCTGTCACAGAAGCATGGAGCCTGCCAGTCCCTGCACATCGGGGCTCCCGCAGCAGTGCTGGCACAGGATCGTGCAAGGTGCCTTCAAGAGTCAAATAATTCACATTCTCTCAGCAACTATAACAAGGTGAAGAGACATCGATCCATGAAGAGGCAGGGAAATTACAAATAATAAACACAGGCCAGGTGTCGACAGCTCATGCCTGTAACCCTGGCTACTCAGGAGGCTGAGATCTGAGGACCTCAGTCCAAGATCAGCCCAGGGCTGGCAACGTGGCTCAGTGGTAGAGAGAGCGCTTGCCTTGCATGCCAGAGGCCCTGAGTTTGATTCCTCAGCACCACATAAGCAAAAAGAAAAAAGCCGGAAGTGGCACTGTGGCTCAAGTGGTAGAGCGCTAGCCTTGAGCTGAAGAGCTGAGGGACAGCGCCCAGGCCCAAAGTTCAAATCCCATGACCGGACCCAAAAAACAAAAAACAAAAAAACAAGATCAGCCCAGGTAGGAAAGTCCACGAGACTCTTACCTCCAATGAACCAGAAAAAAAAAAAAAAAGCCAGAATAAAGATGTGGCTTGAAGTCTCCCAACTTCCAGGGGCCAGTGGACTTGAACCCACGAGTCAATCAGGCCAGGAATCTTTATTAGCCAGGGTGACTGCTCCCCACTATCGGGACAGTGAAGAGCCGCAGCTGAACTCTTTTAGGGCTGTTCTAAAGCCACAGACAGGTGGGCAGGTGGTGATGTACGTGATGGCAAGCAGGCATGCAGAAGCAGAACGAGCAGTTAGTAACTACAAGTAACAATTACAGTTTCAGGGGCTAGGAAGGTGGCTCAGTGGTAGAGCACTTGCCTTGCATGCATGAGGAAAGCCAGAAGTGGCACTGTGGCTCAAGTGGTAGAGCGCTAGCCTTGAGCTGAAGAGCTGAGGGACAGTGCCCAGGCCCAGAGTTCAGGCCCCACAATTACAGTTTCAATCCAAGCAAAAACCACATTCCAGGGTCCCCCTTTGTGTCATTCCCGATAAGGGTTTACCTGACATTTACCGAAACACACTCCAGGCTCTTATCGCACCCAACATCAGACCACCTTCCAGGTTTTCTGGGTCTTTCTGAGTTTTGTTGTTATTTACCAAATTCCAGTAATCCAATGTGCAGCCCACCAATTTACTTCAAGCCTTTACCTTTGGGATTTTCCCTTTAATGACTAACCTGGAGTTTCTCTCTGCAAAGAGGTCCTGCCCTTACTGTTTTGCGCTATTCTTACTAATCAATAATTTTCTTCTATTTCTGGTTTCATATTTTATATTCTTTTTGTCGGGTTATCACATGGCTCAAGTGGTAGATCACCCATTGTAAGCCAAAAAGTGAAGTGAGTGACCCTGTGTTTCACACACACACACACACACACACACACACACACACACACACACCACTCAGAAATTAGAACTGGGAAGTCTATGGAGAAGCGCAGCAAGCTGCCCTCCGGGGCCTCCTGTCAGTTACGTTGGAAGCAGGGAGCCAGCTGGGCTGTGTGAGTCTGTGTGATCCTATGAGAGGTCCAGACGCTGAGTAGTAAAGAAAAAGCACTGGAGTGATAGTCTGGTTTCTGGTGGCCCTAGATCCCAGCTCCATGTGTCAGAACAATAAGCAGAGACTCGCTTGAGCACCTACAACCACAGGCCCTAAAACTAGAGGTTGGAGAAAATAAAAATCCAACCCCCAAGCAGGCCATGATTTCAGTTCATCCCCCACCTCTGCCCGTCAAGCAGGAGGTGCTCTCTTCCCCCTTTGCTAAGACTTCCCTTTTGTAAGACTGTCCTCTCTGCGAGACCCTTTGAAATACAAGTTTTCAGTGCAGGCTTCCAGGTACTGTGGATTTGTGTGGACACTGGGAAGCTGGGGGAATCCCTCATCCGTCATCTGGGAATGAAATAAATAACAATGCCTCTGATGGAGACCTGGCCAGGAAGATGTAACCACAGCACTTGACCCCTGACCCGACTGCCACAGGTTAGCATATTCCAGAATCAGCAAAGGAGCCCTTGGTAACAGCAGCCGGGGGGGGGGGGGGCAGCTCATGATGCCTCCCCTCTGCGCTTGCCTGGTGGTCAGGCCCCTGTCCACGAGTCCTGAGGACTGGGGTAGGGGGCCTTCAAGCTCAGGTCCCCACCTCACTATCCCCACCTCCCCACTTCCACTTCGGCTATAGCAACCACAGCCCTGAATCTGTCTGCACCCTGCGGTGGCTCTATAGACAGCCCCCCCACCCTCCTGCCAGGCCCCGCCCAGTGCCAGCCTCTCTCTGGTCCCCCCCAGGTCAGGCAGGCTTGGGGAAGTTAAAACGGTGACGCTAAGAAGTTGCAGCAAGACGGCCGAGGAAGGGAACCCAACAGAAAGGTTTCTGGGGTGTCCTGGGTAAAAGCCAAAGGGCATGGTTAACGGAGCACAGGTATCTGGGGCTTTGTTGGTGCCCTTCCTGCCTCAAAGGCTGGCTCCATTTTGGGGCAGAGCTCAACCCCTGCCTTTGGGCCAGCTGTGGGGGCTGCACATCTGGGCAGGCTAGACCCCGGCCTCCGTGGAGGGAGGGGTCTGTGGAGGGAGGACACTGGTTTGCACCACCAGCCAAACTTCCACAGGTTCTGCAGGACACTTGAGGATGGGTGAAAAGCAGAACAGGAAGTAAACCCGGGCTGAGGGGAGGGGCCTACCCTTTCCAATGATCAGCAATGTTGCGAAATTCACCCACTCACCCAGTGCTCCTGATGACTGAGCCACACACAGAGGAGACCGCTGACAACAGGAAAATGTGTTATTCGTGTGTCACGAGTAAATGGCCATTAGCGGAAGTTGCCTGGCCTACAGAACACCTTGCCTACTTGGCACACAAGATAAACAAACAATGATAAAAAGCTTAGCAAACAAACAGCTGGCCAAACAGATGATTTCATGCCTCCCCACGGAGCTCAAATCTGAAGACAGCCTCATGCCGCAGCAGAATCTTCCAGGTGCGAGGGATGGAGCCCAGTGCCTTGCCCTTGCTGGGTTACAGCCCGGGCCACGAGGCCAATGAGTTCCTGACAATGACCTTTTGGGCAGTTGGATCACGTTCCAGTGATGATCCCTTGGCATTTACTGTCCCCTCCTCTTACCAAAAAGAACCCCAATTTGACTCTTTGTGCAGACCCAAGGCCGTGGAATTTCTCTCCCAGGAATTTGGACTTCGTGCTGAGCCCAAAGTGACAAAGAAATGCAAATGGGATAGTTCACCATTGCCACCATCCGTGGCCACAGAGCACAAAGTCAATAGATCTGTGAAGTACCCAAGACAGATTCACTCTAGAACATTCTGTCAGTACTCCAGGTAGAGGAACAAAGCAACCAGCTCAGTTCTTGCAGCTCAGCTCTGTGCTTGCCAGCTTCTCCACGGCTTGGCGTGGGCCCAGGGACCATGGCATGCCCAGGTGTGTCTGTGATGCAAAGCCGGGCTGCTGAGGGCCGCGTGACCCTGACCACCGCATTCTCACCTGTAAATGCTGACTTCCCAGTGTTGCTAAGAGGCACAAATTAGAGCCGATTACCAAGATTATGAAGATGAGCTGCAGGAGTGTCTGCACCTCGCATGGCAGGGAAGGGAGGAGAGGACAAATGTGTGAAAATAGAACCTGTTGAAGTTGTTTTTAGGGCTGGGCATTGGTGGCTCACGCCTGTAATCCTCGCTACTCAGCAGGCTGAGGGCTGAGGATCATGGTTCAAAGCCAGCCTGGGCAGGAAAACTCATGAAACTCTTATTTCCAGGTGGCTGAAGGGGATCATAGAGGGCTAGGTTGTTGGGTACATTAGATACAGGGAGGAAATGTCACAATGAACTCCCCTCCTGGTACAATTAGTGTATTTTAATTAAAAATCTTTAAAAAGGAGAGAGGAAGAAAGAAGGGGAGGAAACAAGGCTCACAGAGGGAAGGCCTTACTGAGCAAAGACAACCAAGAGCAGTAGCCATGGCCAGAGCCCTATCTGGAGCTTTTATCTCTGGCTTGGACTTCAGCCTCCAGAACAATGAGGAAAGACATGTCCAGCCAGGTGCGTGTGCCACCTGCCTGTACTCCTAGCTACTTAAGAGGCAGAGATTAGCAGGATTAAGATTTAAAGCCAGCCGGGACAAAAGATATCAGTGAAATGACCATCTCAGCCGCTATCACTTTGAGTGTAGAAGCAGTGTGTCACGTGGGTTTAGGTTGCTAATCTTCAGGTTCAACCAGCTCCAGGCCAAAAATAATTGAAATAAAGTTGTGTTCTACACTGAACACAAGCAGAATTTTTCTTCTTATTATTCTCAGAACAATAAAGAATTGCAATGTTTGCATTGTGTTTAATATGTTGAGTATAGCATACAGTTACACTGACTGACATTTGTAGAGGAAACTCAAGCATCCTCAGATGATCCCACAGATCTGGAGACTGCTCATGACCAGGAGCGGCTGGCGTTACCTAAGGTATGCCGAGCTTGCTGGGCGCTAGGCACACAGCTCGGAACTTAACTCAGGGGTAGAGCATGATACCTAGCAGACTCAAAGCCCTGGATTTGATCCTCAGCACCTCAGAAAAATTCCCCTAAACTGACAATATCCCGCCAGGCATCATGACGGTAAAGCTCAAGCACTGTAGAGACTGAGGCAGGATTCAACGCTCAAGGTCATCCGGGGCTACGTAGGGAGAGACACTCAGGCCAAAAATAAATAAATAAAAGCTGGCAACCTCGCCCCGAGGCCAGCCCATCGCTGCTCCGCCTCGGAGGAAATGGACCCGAGAGCTTAATGAGCTGGTGCGGGTGGACAGAAGGGAGGGGCCGGAGCAGGGATGCAGAGCTCTGGTGCAGGTCAGCTAAGAGCCCATCAAAGCCAGTCTTCTTCCTGAGCATGCAGCCAGGCCCTGCACCGTCCAGACAGTTTTCATTAATGGAACAAGTGTAAGAGCAGGTGCAAACCCCATGGCGAGGCAGGCAGGGCAGGGCTTGGACTCCTGCTGCAGGAGTGGTGCAACAACCAGCCAGCATCCCTCACTGACAACAAAGCAGATGCCCGCCAGTCCACACGGCTCTCCAACGGGGTAAGAAGGGAACCAGTATATAGCTGAGCACCAGAGACTCACGCCTGTCATCCTAGCCACTCAAGAGGCTGAGATCTGAGGATCTTGGTGCAAAGTCATCCTGGGCAGGAAAGTCTGTGAGACTCTTATCTTCAAAAAGCCAGAAGTGGAGCAGTGGCTCAAGTAGTAGAGTGCTTGAACACAAAAGGTAAGAGGGAGAGTGCTCAGGCCCTAAATTCAAGCCCCAGGACATTTTCACACAATGGGAGAGGGCGGAATCCTGTTTGTAAGCAGATCACATCCAGTTCCCAAAAGAACTTCCTAAGTGGGGAGGGGTGCTGGGCCCGCTGTTGACTCTTGCCATGCGTACCTGGGCAGGCTCAGCCATACAGTCTCCACTGCACACATCAGGACCCAGACAGGCACCCAGACAGCAACCCACGTAGAAATGATGAGCGCGTTAAAAGCCGAATGAATACTATGTATAATTTTATAAGCCTGGAAATAACTCCAAGACGATAAACAAATATAGGAAAGGTCACTGGGAAATGGGAGTGGTTGCCAACACACATGCCCCGAGTCCCGTGTGGTTTACAGCCTGGTGTTTGCTGCTGGGGCCCGGGGGAGGGGGGGGGCGTTGCCACATTCGCTGAGTGTGTGACTGGCGTTGGCTCCAGTTTCTTTGCTCTCCTAAGACACAGATGGTCAGGAGTGTCCAAGTTGGTGTCGTCTCTCAGCTCTCCAAGGTCCACGGCAGCCCTGCTCTAGCACAGCCTGAGGGCCGGGGTGGGGGGGTACTGTCAGATCCATGTCAAAGTCCTGGTCCACAGGACCTCAGAACGGGCTGGTCAGGTAGATGAGGGAGACCTTCATGGAGGTGGTGACTATAAAATGAAATCACTCCGGTGGGCTTCCATCTGATTTCACTGGTGTCCTGGTATCAAGAGGAAACTTGGACACATAGTGAGACACCAGGATGGACCAGCTAGCGCTCAGGGGAGTCGCAGGGAGAAGACAATGTCTATGAGCCACGGGGAGAAGCCTCAGGGGCAACCACCCCTTACCAACACCGGGAGAAAATAAGGTCTGTGGTCTGGGCTATCTCAACCCAGCAGCTGAGACCAGTAACAGCCAGATCTTTGTCTCAGGGCTCATGGCTGAAGCTGCTGCCCATGCCCCCTGTGCCCTGTGTGCCACTGAACAGTTGTCCACACGCCACAGCCCTGCCTGGTGCTGTGCCCGTCCGAAGTGTGACAATGCACAGCCTCTGCCCAGCTCAGGTACTCAGAGGTGGACGGCCACTGGCCTGCAGGCCCCTGCGACAGATCTACGGAGAACACTGAGCTCTAAAGACACCACACACAGTCCCACCCCAGCCTGGATGCCACAAGCACCAGCTTCTCCCCTGCCCTCTTTCCAGGGAGCACGCTGAGACGCCCCCAGTTTCATCAGGGAGGATCGGGTGGATCGCTGATGAGATGGCCATCTTGGGCTGCCCATGTCTCCCTGTAAGTTCTCCCAATAGAGCCACGGGCCTGGCAGTCAGCCATCGAGGCTGACACACCCACCCTCTCAAAACAAATGGGCAGCCTGGAGCCTTCCCAGGGCGACTCAATTCTTATTTGGTTCCTCTTACACCAAAGGTACTGTTTGTTGAGTCAGCTCATAGCTGCTGGCCACGGGAGTTGCCCGGAGATGGGCTCACCAGCTGAGGCCAACATCAGGGTCAGCAGGGGGTGACTCTCAAGGGTGGGCAGACTGTGTCTCACCACGGCCCCTCCCTGGGCACCTGGGGGCACCGACTCACCGCAGCCCCGGAACAGCAGACTCCACTGAGCTGGGCTCACTCGGCCCAAGGCCTCGGGGGCTCCAACCCAACGGGAAGCCTGGGCTCCTCTCTGTGTCACTGCACGTGCCCTGATGGAAGAGGTTTATAAGCAGCCTATGGTCCCGGCAGTCATCAGGCAGTGGCTTGTTTGTTTGTTGGCGGTTCGTGGGTGACAAGGCCTTTCCACGCAGCCCAGGCTGGCTGCCCAAGCTTGCCCAGCAGGGGAAACATTCTTAAAATGGTAGATCATGGGGCCAGCCTGGGATCTCACTGATAAGCTCTTCAGGATCATGAAGTCACAAAATTGTGCAAATGACAGCCAGGCAGCGGAGGCTCGTGCCTGTAATCCATGCTGAGATCCTGCCTTGACAAAGATATTCTGTGTCCTGACTGTGGAAACGGTGGGGTGTTAGGACTAGTTCCAAAGAGAGTAGAACAGCAAGTATACTTCAGAGCAGCAGTATGGCCACGCAGGGGCAGCTGAGAGGCAGGACCGGCTCCTTCCCAACACAGCCAAAGAAAAGCATTACCTTGCATGGCTACCAGATATCTGTCAGGGGCAGGTTTGGGCATATTTATATAAAATCAGAATTGGATGAGCTGGAAGGAGGCGCACTAGACAAAGAAGATGACAGACCCCACTCTCCAAGATTGTCTAGAGTCGTAAGGGATTGGACAGGGGCTGTCCCTGTTTGTCACCAGGATGGCCCTGGCGATGGCGCAGGTGACAGGCAGGGGAGGGGCTGGCGCTGGGGCGGGGTGGGGAGAGAGCACTGAGAGCTGGGGCAGGGATATGTGTGATTCATTAGGTAATTTAACTGGAGAAAGGAGAGATTTGAGCTCACTCGTCATGAATAGTGTTTATGGAGTCAGTTTCATTTTGGACTCCAGGTCTTATGCTTGTAAGATTAGAACCTTCTTCCTCTGTGCTATTATGAAACTTTCAAGCTCCTGTGTCCTTCCCGACCTATGGAAGGCTGGCTTCAAGACAGCCTGCACAGACGCCAGAAACCACCACAGCTCGAGTCTCGGTGAAAATGGCAGAGTTTGTGTAGAACCTTCCCACGTTCCTGTGTACACATGAAAGCATCTCTCCACAGCATACCCACTCAGCACTATGGAGGTGGCTTTCTTCCTGCATTGCAGAATACTGACAGGACGCAAGCACACACGTGTTCCCTACACACGCAAGTGTTCAACAGGTTGTAGCCCACACCTGCAGAAGTACACAGACGTAAAACATGTGGAAACAGAGGCCCGGCCGTACAGCAAGCTGGGAGAAATTTGGACTGAATGTGGCACCGAACACTGGTATGCTTACTGGCTTGGTTCCAGAATAAACATTTTACTGCCTTTACTCTGTCAAGAAGATCTATCCAGCTGTCCCTCCCTTCTCTCCCTCCTTCTCCCTTTTCCTCCCTCCTTCTCCCTCTTTCTCCCCCCCTCTCTCCCTCCCTTTCTCTCTGTCTCTCTGTCCCTCTCTCCATCTCTCATCTTATTCTGCCTCAGAAAAAAATGCAGATGTCCATAGCTCCCAACTTCCACATCATTAACTAGTCTGTGATTCACTTACAGGGGCTTCTTTTGATACAACATGAATCGCTAATGACAAAAACACAAATCTAAAGTATATATTTGACAATATTGACAAATACAGGCCTAAAGCCAGGCGTGGTAGGACATGTCTATAACCCCAGCCCTCTGGAGGACAGGTCAAGTGGATCCAGAGTTTGGGCCCAGCTTTCCAGTCCTGCCTGGAGACCTTTCATAAACCTATCTCAAAAGCAAACATGCAGCCAGGCGCGGGTGGCGCTCGCCTGCAATCCTAAGGAGGCTGAGATCTGTGAGACATTCACCTCCATTGACCACCAGACAACTGAAAGTGGCATGGTAGCTCAAGAGCTAGAGCACTAGATTTGGGCAGAAGAGCGCAGGGACAGCGCCTAGGCCCCGGAGTTCAAGGACCACGACTGACCAAAAAACAATAACTAATAGACGAGTCAGGTGCTGGTGGCTCACACCTGTAAACTAGCTATTCAGGAGGCTGAGATCTAAGGATTGTGGTTCAAAGACAGCCCTGGCAGGAAAGTCCATGAGACTCTTATGTCCAAGTAACCACCAAAAAAGCCAGAAGTGGAGCTGTGGCTCAAGCGGTAGAGCCTTGAGCACTAAAGTAGAGAGACAGCACCCAGCCCTGAGTTCAAACATCAATACTGACACTTATACTACTATGTTTTACATAGTAAATGATCAATAATCTTTCCTTCCTTCCCTTTCTTCCTTTCTTCCTTCCTTTCTTTCTTTTTTTCTTTCTTGTTCTCTTGTCTGTTGTGGGGCTTGAACTCTGGCCTGGGCACTGTCCCTCAGCTCTTCAGCTCAAGGCTAGTGCTCTACCACTTGAGCCACAGCACCTCTTCTGGTTTTCTGAGTGGTTTATTGGAGATAAGAGTCTCTCAGACTTTTCCTGCTTGGGCTGACTTTGAACTGCGATCCTCAGATCTCAGTCTCCTGAGTAGCTAGGATTACAGGCATGAGCCACCAGCGCCCAGCCCAATAATTATTTCTTAAAATTCTTCTTCCTTGTTGTCTTTGGAAAAATAGATTATACAAACCAAAATTGACTAGCCCTGTCTTGCTAAATATTGTCATTTTTTTTTGTCACTTGCCTTTTTTTGTCAGTCATGGTGCTTAGGATCAAACATGGGGCCTTGTCAAACTGAACAAGTGTGTGCTCTGCCCCTGAGCTACATCCCCGGCCTTGTGCCAGTCATTGTCAGCTGATGGATGTGTCATCTGTGTCTCAGCCTGAAGAAGGAAAAGAGTAAAGAGAGATTCACTCCTGGGCTGGGGGCATTTTAAAGATGAGGTGTTGCTAAGTAGCCCAGGATGGTCCTGAACTCAAGATCCTCTGCCTCAGCACAAATGGGAGAGAGGGGAGGATTGCCTCTGCTTTTGTCCTAGTCCAGAGCTTCCCTAATCAACTCTTTCCCCCTCTGGTAACAACTTCACTGAGATACAATATCACACCACACCAGCCAGGCACTTACCGCTCACAGTTCAGTGATGTTCATTCAGCCTATCAACAGGCTGGTCCACCCTCCACCACTATCAACTCTAGAGCATTGTCATTGCTCCACCCACTTCAGCCTGGCTCCAAACCTCCCCTCTGTCCCCCCAGGTGGAACCTGTCTCCAATAGAGAAACCTGCCTCCTCCAGGCATTCCTAGCAAGTGGAATCACGTGAGATGTGCTTTTTTTTCCCTCTCAGGTAGCACATTTCAAGTTTTATCCATGGTATGGAGAAGAACCTCATTCCTTTCCTGGCTGAATAATATTCCATTTTGTGATTCTATGACATGTTGTTTAGCCATCAGTTCATAAAGATGGGTTGCTTCCACCTTTAGGCCACTGTGAATAATTGGCTATGAACATTTAGGTGAGGACATGTTTTTGTTTCTTTAGGGTGTATTCAGCAGGCCACCAGAGTTTCCACATACAGCTGTACATAGTCCTCTTGATAATTTCTGGAGTCTAGGGATTTCTCCCCCTTGGTTCAAGCTCTGTGGGGTATCTGTGTCCAGAGACCTCTCTGGAGGGCCTGAGCAGGCTGGGGGGGCATGTGGCAGGGAGTGCCAGGCAGATGCAGGCTCTCACAGACTGCCCTGGCCCTTGGCATTTGCCAGATCTACAGTGCCCAGCCCTCCCCTCTCCTCCCCTCTCCTCTCAGCGGTGTGTGTGTGTGCATGCTCATGTGCCCATGCACACTCTCAGCGGGTGTGTGTGTGTGTGCATGCTCATGTGCCCATGCACGCTCTCAGCGGGTGTGTGTGTGTGCATGCTCATGTGCCCATGCACGCTCTCAGCGGGTGTGTGTGTGTGTGCATGCTCATGTGCCCATGCACGCTCTCAGTGGGTGTGTGTGTGTGTGTGCATGCTCATGTGCCCATGCACGCTCTCAGCGGGTGTGTGTGTGTGTGTGCATGCTCATGTGCCCATGCACGCTCTCAGCGGGTGTGTGTGTGTGTGTGCATGCTCATGTGCCCATGCACGCTCCGGTGCTGGTACTGGGGCTTACACTCAGGGCTTTGCACTCTCCCTTGCCTGTTTTGCTCACAGTTCCTCCGCCAGCCAGCGCTTTGGTGATTAATTAGATAGAACAGACTGCATGCAGACTTCTCTGCCCCGCCTGGCTCTACGCTGCGATCCTCAGATCTCGGCCTCCAGGCCTCCAGCCTTCCCATTGTGACAAGTCTGGAAGTCCGGAGAAAACAACCAGGCCTTCCCGAGTCTCGGGAATAAAACTGGGGTCACCCTCCCTCAGCGGGTGTCGGGGTGCCTGAGGCGGCGGACAGCCCCCCGCCCCCTGTGGGAAGGCGGGAGGGCTTGGGAAGGGGCGGCCTGGTCAGTCTCCTACCTTGCAGCGCGTGGAGCCACTGGACTTGGGGACACCGGGGTCTGCGCCCCAAGCCGCTCTCCACCCCAGCTTCACCATTTCGGGGTGAATGCAGCAAGCCGCCCTCTGCAAGGTCGCCCAGGATTCTTCCAGCGGGGGGCGGCCTCTCCCCGCACCCCACTTCCCGCCC
>NW_012267290.1:2623562-2638725 GCF_000151885.1 Dipodomys ordii | reverse complement strand
GCCGGTAAATACGGGCGGCGGGGCGGCCTCGGAGGTTCGTGCTCGGCTCCGGCTGCGCGCTCGCGGCTGCAGGCCTAGGCTGTCGGTGCTGCGTTCGGTGAGTGCGGGGAGCGCCCACCCGCGGGAGGGGCCTTGTTGGGTTGGAGACGTCTCGTTGAGGGCAACCCCTCCGATCGTGCCGGGGCTTCGGGCCCAGCTTTGCCCGCAACTGCGGCCCGGAGCAGGGCCTGGGACTCTGGGCCCCGACAGGCCGGGCTTTGCCGCGGACTCGGGCGGAGCCAGCGGGAGGGGCCTGGTGAACGCGGCCGCCCGCCATCTGGATCCGCTCCCTGCGATCTAGGTCTCCTCCCCGAGATCTCGGTCCGCTTCCCGCGATCTGGGTCCCCTCCCCGAGATCTGGGTCTCCTCCCCGCGATCTGGGTCCCCTCCCCGCGACCTCGATCTCCTCCCCGAGATCTCGGTCCCCTCCCCGCGATCTGGATCTCCTCCCCGAGATCTGGGTCCCCTCCCCGCTATCTCGGTCCCTTCCTCGGCATCTTGATCTCCTCCCCGCGATCTCGGTCCCCTCCCCGAGATCTGTGTCTCCTCCCCGCGATCTCGATCTCCTCCCCGTGATCTCGGTCCCCTCCCCGCGATCTCCCGCGATCTCGATCTCCTCCCCGCGATCTCCGTCCCCTCCCCGCGATCCCAGTCTCCTCCCCGCGACGTGGGTCTCCTCCCCGCGACGTGGGTCTCCTCCCCGCGATCTCGATCTCCTCGCCGTGATCTCGGTCCCCTCCCCGCGATCTCCCGCGATCTCGATCTCCTCCCCGCGATCTGGGTCTGCTCCCTGCGATCTGGGGGGTGGGACGGGGCAAATTGTGGGGCCGTAGAATCGACCTGCATCCATGTTTTAAGGTTATTTATTATTCTAAAGAGTTTGCCGTGCAACTTCCTGCGTAAAACCCACGTCATTCCTGGAACCTTCGTGAAAACAAGACCCGGGTGGCTGGGGTGGAACAGCAGGAAGATTTAAATCAAGACTGGAGAGCACTTCGCAGAGCGAGGACTGGAGAGGTCGGAGGGGAGGCCCAGAGGTCAGACGAGGCCCCGGGGGCAGAGAGGAGGCTGGGCCTCTGGTTTAGGGCCCTGCAAGCCAGGGCATTATCCAGGGGCAGCTGTAGGGGCCTTGGCTGGCCCTGGCTCCTTCGGTCTTGGGTCACCCCTGTCCCAGGCACTGCGAAGCCAGCAGGTTAGCACCGAGGAAAGATCCAAAGCCCACGTAGCTCCGGCCCACACGGCTCCACTGACCAGCCACTGGCCGGGGCTCAGAGGAGGCGTCTTGGGAAAGTATTCCCAGGTGCTTCTGTGGGAGGACAGTGTCTCTGGGGGGCATTCAGTGGGGCTGCAGGTGGAGAGGCCCCGCAGGGTGTGGGTGGGTGATGGCCTCTCCTTGTCTTGGCCTGGTGACTGCCACCCAGAGCCTTGGAGCTTCCTAGAGAAAGGAGGGGTGCCCAGAGTGTAGGCGCCCTGGAGAAAAGTGTCCTGGCCGGGCTTTGGGTGTGTGTTCCAGAGCCTGGGGTACGAAGGGGCACCCCGCTGCAGCCTCCAGCCATGGTCTGACAGGACCCCCTGAGGAGGGGGAGGGGGTAATGGCTGAGTATGCCCTGGGGGAGGGTGGGGGAAAGGAAGGAGGCCCTGGCCTGCAGGGGTTTTGCTGAGGGTCTGGCTTGGGCAAGTACAGGACCTGCGTAGGGAGGGTCTGTTGGGTGCAATGGGATCTTTCCAGGGCAGGGACACTTCCACAGGGGAGGGGGCTATGGTTCCTTCTCCTGGTCTGTCCTCAGTGCAGGGGTGGTAGGGAGACAAGTCGTGGGTCCTTGGGTCGCTATTGTTTGAGTGTGGTGCGAGATGCAGGGATTGAACCCCAATTTTTTGGTGCTGGGGACGCACTTTGCCAATGAGTTACACACCCCAATCCTGCCTTCAGCCCCTTTCCTTTTTTCTTTTGGCAGAGATTTAAACTTGCTAGGCAGACACACTAAATCTCCAGTCATCCCCAGCCCTTCTTTGTGTTGTTGTTTCCCAGATAAGAGCTCCTCCTACCTGTGCTGGCCCAGATCTCCCTGGATCACTCATTGTGCCTTTCTTGTGGCTGGGGTGACTGGTGTATGGCCACTGTGCCCAGCCACTGGATAAGATGGGGTCTCTCTCTAAGCCAGGCACCAGTTGCTCATGCTTGTAATCCTAACTACTCAAGAGGCTGAGATCCAAGGATAGAGGTTCAAAGCCAACCCAGGCTGACAAATCTGAGATGCTTATCTATGATGGAAAGGCAGAAGTGGAGCTGTACGTGGCTCACGAAGTAGAAAACTAGCCTTAGTGTCAGAGCTAAGGGACAGCACTCAGGCCCTCAGTTTAAGCTCCAATACTGGCACCAAAAATTAAAAAGTTAAAAAACATTTTTTTGCCCTGATCAGCCTTCCAACTCCCAGGTCTTTGCCTACGAAGTGGTTGGGATTACTTCACCAGGCACATTTTTCTTGGTTTTTACTTAAAGCCTTAACTGCTCCTTCTGCAGACTCGAGGCCTTCCAAACTCAGACTGGTTGGGGTCCTGGGGGTGGCTGTTTCCAGGCAGCAGACTTCCTGGTCTCTGCCCCATAGTCACTCACCCTGCTAGACCTGCTTCCCATTTGTCAGAGGGGCTTCTGTCTCCTGCTGTTGCTCGCCTTGCAATTTTCTGTGCTGTTTTTATAATACAGTGTATTTATAATACAGTGTATTGATCCCCAAGATTAAAAATGTATATCACTTCCATTATGCTGTGTATCTCCTTTTCCACTCAGCTTTGTAAGATTTATTTGGGTTGCTACATAAAGTTGAATCCATCCATCTCAAGTACGATGTTGACCTATCACAGGACAGTTAGGTTATTTCTATTTCTGTGCAATGTCCAGGGTGCTACAGAAGATACCTTCCTATCTCCCAAGCATTCGCATGAGTTTCTCTTGGACCAAAACAAGAAATAATTGCTCACATGTCTTCTGGTTTGTTAGATTCTGATGAAATGCCCTCCCCGGACTCTCAGTTTCTATTCCAGAGGTGTGGGACTTCCTGGTCCTCATCTTTACCAACACTACAATTTAGCACACTTTTATACCACTGTTTTAATGGACCAGGCTAGAAATTTAGTATTTGCCCCAGGGAATGCACTGATTGAGAAGCTTTTCCTGGTTTGCTCCGAGGCCACTGATAGCACTTAATGTGTTTATAAACATCTAGAACTCTTTGAAAGTAAGTCCAAGGTATCAGAACTTCCCAGCAAGAGGTTAAGATAGGATATTCTTTTTTGCTGCAGTTAGATTTTTGCTTGTTTATTGTTTGAAACTTGAACTCACAATTCTTCTACCTTAGGCTCTTTGTTGTTGTTGTTTTGTTAGTTGTGGGGCTTGAACTCTGGGCCTGGGTGCTGTCCCTCAGTTCTTCAGCTCAAGGCTAGTACTCTAGCAGTTGAGCCACAGCACCACTTCTAGTTTTCTGATGGTTTATTGGAGAATGGACCAATATCCTCAGATCTCTGCCTTCTGACTAGCTAGGATTACAGGCAAGAGCTACGGGTACCTCGTTACTTGAGTATCTTAAGTGCTGGGATTATGGGGGTTTTATGATCTTTTTTTCTTTTTAAACTTCTGGAGGCCAGTGAAGTTAGGGACCGGAAATCTTGTTTTAATTACCGATGTGAAAGCAGAGTCACCAGACGAGTTTCTACATCTGTCTGTGGCTTAGATAACCATGGTGGAATTTCACCTGGAATTCCATCACCTGACAGTTATCAATCGCAACTGGGCCTACGTGCTCTTGCTGCCAGCCTCCGTTTCCTTCACTGTGAAACTGACGCTTTGCACATCACTGCGGATCCTTCCGTGGCACTGCTATTTCACCGAAGCCAGGTGCAGGGAAGGGCCGTGGTAGCCATGCTGGCTGTGATCTGTCTTTACCAGCTCCTTTGTTCTGGTTGAGATAACCTAGTGTTACCGTGAGGCTCTGGGAGCCCTGGACTGAGTGGAACGCTGACAGCATTTGCATACTCTAGAAGGCCGGAGATGCCTAGCTGCCCTGACCCTGACCCGCTGATCCCAGCTAGGGCAGGCCATCTCTCGCAGCAGAAATCACGCGGTTTCCTGGCTTGCGCAAGTCGGTGGAGCACTGCCAGCCCAGGGGGCTGCCAGCTAGCGCTCCTTCCTGCCGGTTGAGGGTCAGTCAAGCCGGTCAGCAAACTGGAATCTCTGCCACCCCTTTGCAACGTCTCTAGGGTTGGGATTTGTTTTGACAAATAGTGGAAGGCATCACACGTGAGGCCTTGTCAATACGCATTCACCCCAGCTGAGCTCTTTTCTGGAAATAATGACTGGGTGGGCACCCGTGGCTCATGCCTGTGACCCTGGCTACTCAGGAGGCTGAGATCTGAGGATGGAGATTGGAAGCCAGCCCTGGCAGGCTCTTTATTTCCATTTAACCACCAAAAAGCTGGAAGTAGGAGTGTGGCTCAAGAGTTTAAATCCCAGCATGCGGGTGCACACGTGCGTGTACACACATGATTATTTTACTCTGGCTGCTCACGTATAAGGAGTGTATATACTGCTACCCATGACCAGACAAAGGGTCTCCCTGAGAACAGCTGCTTCAAGCCAAGAAAGCCTTCTGTCCCTCTTCCCTCAGCCTCCCGAGGGCGGGGCCCTTGTGCCTGCAGTCCCCGGCTCTCCCGCTGGGCAGTGTGGTCTGGCCTACATTTGCATTAGAGAGCTAACATCCCCGAACACACCCATTTAAATCTCCCAGCGGTGGCCATTTTGGAAAAGTATCTCTTGAGCGTAACGCACTAATTGAGATCCAGTGCAAAGCTCGGGAGCTGAAGCTTCTAGAACTTTCCAGAATGTTGGCTGCCTAAGTTGGTGTTAGTTTCTGCCAGCTGCTGAGGGCTCTGTGCCAGCCACTGCTCCGGGTGCGGGGCGGTCACTTGGAGGATGTGGGATTGCCGTCGGACCAGGGCCAGTGAGGGCTGTGCACCATTGTCCCAGGCAATGGGGCAGGCTGGCCCTGCCTCACCTGGGTGAGGGGTGGCTTATTTTGGACAGATGATGGACAGTGCCGGGAAGGCTGGGGTGACTCAGATGCTTCCTGGTTTGCTCAAGGCTCCTGCTGGCTTCCTGTCTGTCCCTCCATGGACCCCGTGTCTGGCTCCTACCAAAGCCTGGCGTCTCCAGCCTGGCCGTCAGTCACGTGACGGTGCCACGGCTGTTCCAAAGGAGAAAGATGAAGTCAGGGCGAGGGGGCCTTTTTTTGTCTGTTCTTCTCCTTCTCTTTTCCCTCTTTGGTACTAGGCAGGGCTGAGGCTGGCTCTGTTCTTACATTCAACAAGACCTGCCCAGACCCTGCCAGAACCCTGCGTCAGAAGCCTGCGTCAGAAGCTGACATGAAAAGGGGGTTGATCACATCAAGACTGAGCGTCCCGGGTCCCCTGGCCTGGCCCGGGGAGTTGAGACTATCGGCCCAGAGGCGCACGTGGGCGAAGTCGGGGGACCGGGGGCCTGCATGGTCTTGTTCTGGGGTGCGTTTGAAGTGGTCGAAACCAAAGGATCAGTTTTTTATGGAAGAAACCTATAAAGCTCTCCAGTGGGTCTGGCCAAGTCTCCACCCTCCCACCTTCCCACCCTCCCTGGTCTCCAGCCATTCTGCCCGGCTGTGGGCGCGGTCCCTCCCAGTCCCAGGTGCTTGGCAAGCTGTGAGCCCGTCTTGTGTTGGGTCTTTAGAGGCAGGTGTGGAAGATGTCCGCAGTATTCTGGACCTACTGGAAGAGCAGAGCGCTGGGATGGGAGCGAGTTCGGGACGTTGCTTCATAGGAGAGGGCGGGCAGGCTGTATGCATATGTCCTTTCTCCCACATCCTCTACAGATTTAGAAGCTAGTCTCCTTGAGAGCTTTGTTACCTCCTCCCTCTCTTCTCATCCTTCCTTCCTCCTTCCTTCCTTCTTTTATGATGGGTTTGAAATCAAGGCCTTGTACTTGCTAGGAAAGCCCCTGCCGCTGGAGCCAAGCCGCCAGCCCTTTTTGCTCCCGTTTTCCTGTGGAGTCTTGTTTTATTGAGTAGATGGACTGGACTGTAATCCTCCACAGCCATAGCTGGGATTACAGGCACCACGATGCCTGGCTTCTTTGGTTGAAATGAGTTCTCACTAACGTGAGTGTGCACTGTGAGTGTGCCATGCTGGGGCTTGCACTCAGGATCTGGGCCTTGGCCCTTCGCTTTTTCACTCAAGGCTACCACTGAGCCACAGATCCACTTCCAGCTTTTTGGTGTTCAGTGGGAGATAAGAGTCACAAACTTTCCTGCCTGAGCTGGCTTCAAACCTCAACCCTCCTGAGTTGTTAGAATTATGGTTGTGAGCCATGTTGTGGACAAAGACCACCGGAGCTGGACCGGGTCAGGTGGGCAGCTCTCAACAAGCTGCCTCTCCTGGCCTGATGCTGATCACTCCTTCAGGCTGTGCCTGAGGGCGCCCCCTCGTGGTAGAACCAGGCTCCAGGTGCGGGTCCCCACGCCCAGGGCTTCTCCACTTACTAGCTACAGAGCTGCTAGACCCTTGAACCCCATCCCAGGTGTTTCTGGGAGGAGCAGAAGACCCTGTGACGCCACCAGTCCATGCCAGAGACACAGGGACTACAGCCTTCATCTGGGTGCTCAGCCCGGTGTGAGTGGGCCTGCACTGAGCTACAGCCCCACCAGCCCGGGCTGTGAGGCAGACAGCAGAGTGGAATGGGGCATGGGAAATGGAGTCAGCACACCAGAGTCCCCCTCGCTGCCTGTTGGGGAGCCGCAGGCCACAGGACCTGCAGAATCCCCAAGGCAGGTGGGAGACGAGGTGCTTGTGTTTTCTGCCAGCACAGAAACCAAAGAAATCCTGTTTAAAAATTCAAGTTGCCATGGGAACGCTTTTATTCCGCTCTTGGCTTGTGAGTTAGCAGCTCGGAGTGCGCAGCCTCCCCCAGCAGGCACCCGCACACTGCTGTCCTCCTGGTTGGGACGGTGATGTGCGGAAGGTGGCCCTGGGCTCTGTCTCCACGTGTCAGCCCTTCCCCAAGCCCCACCTGCACCACAACCTCTTTTCTTCTTCTTTTTGTGAGTCATGAGGCTTGAGCTCTGGGCCTGGGCACTGTCCTCAGCTCTTCAATTCAAGGCGAGCGCTCTACCATTTGAGCCACTTCCGGTTTTCTAGTAGTTTATTAGATAAGAGTTTCAAGGGCTTTCCTGCCTGGGCTGGCTTTGAACTGTGATCCTCAGATCTCAGTCTCCTGAGTAGCTAGGATGACAGGCGGGAGCCACCAGCACTCAACCAGAACCTCTTTTCTGTCGAGAAAAGATTAAATCTAAGTCAGAATGTTTATGTCTGCCCAGCAAACACATTTATCTAGCAGTTTGGAGGTCATGTGGTGGCCAACTCATGGTCCCATGGGATCCGGAAATGTGGACATTGTGTGGGATGAGCAGAAAACGTCTAGAAGGCAAATCTCTTTCACGGCCAGGAGATGACTGCCACCGCCTCTCGGGCTTATTGCAATTGGTCGGTAACTCGTTCATTTGGGGAAGTCAAGATCCTTGGTAACAGTGATAGGATTCTTCTGGGAGAAACAAATCATTGAAAACGTTAAAAAACAGAAAAAAGGAGTAGACATTTATGTCCGTGTATTTCTATTCCTATAACAAAACACCCGAGGCTGGGTACTTTAAATGTTTGTTCGGCTCTTAGTTTGGGAGGCTGAGGGTCAGTCCTGTGACCCGGCCCTGGTGAAGGCCGGCTCTCAATGCATGGACCTGCGGAGTCACCCAGACCACACCAACCACAGCAGTACTGAGGAAGAGTACCCCCAGCACAGTTAGCACCGCGGTACCTTGATTTCCCTCAGCCCTTTGCTCACAGGGACAGGACTGTATCTGCCTGCTCTGCATCCCCTGGCTTTTCCCCACCTCCCAGGGTGATCCCTGAGACAACGTGTTTCCCTTCAACCAGTTCCCTCTCAGTGGCTGCTTTGAGTTGTGTGTGACATTTCCCAGAGTTGCTGCGTTCATGGCTGCGCTCCTTTCCATGGCTGCAGGAGCCAGCGTCGGTGGACGGGGGGACTGCGCCTTTACAGATGCCACCTCATGTCTGCAGGGTGGATTTCTGAACGGCACGGTGCCAGCCCACACGTGCAGGGTTGAAAGTTGACTGACCGCCCCCAGGCTGGCCTCCAAAGCTGTACTTCCCTACAGAAGTACAGAAAACCCCCAGGGTTTTCTGTCAACTTTGGTTTGTTTCCCCACAGCCTCCCCCTGGGAGTGCCCCACCCCCTGACCTTTGGCCATCTAACTCTGGATTTTATTTGCCTCTTCTGAGGTGTTAGACATTTTTATGTTAGACATTGGCCATTGGTAGTTTTTCTGTGGTCACTGTATGCTTTTTCCTACTGTGCTGTTTCCATTCTTCTGGTGAGCTCTGTCTCGTCTGTCTGTCTCTCTTTCATTTCCATTTCCTGGAGTTCGTTTCGATATCTGTGGGTTTTTTTTTTCTTCTTCTTATTTTTAGGCACACTCTTGCTGTGTAGTCCAGCCCAGCACAGGACCCGTGGTCTGGTCTGCCTGTTCTTGGCATGTCTGCCCAGGAAACCCATTTACCTTAAGTTTGGAGGCCACGGGTGTAGCTGACTCACCGTCATGTGAGACCCAGCTTCCTCGTGAGCTACTGGCAATGCAGACATTAAATGTGCTGAGCAGAAAATCTCTAGTGAGGAAGTCTCTCTGGTGACGAGCAGATGACTGTGTGTAGGTACTGGGACACTGAAGGCCTGGGGTGTGTTGGCCATCCTGTCAGGCCCCGCAGCAGGGCTGCCAGGGTCTGACGTGTACCCACATGCGCCGTGGCGGGCGCAGATCCCGTGCTTGTGTTGAGTGGTGACTGGCGCTCCAGGGAAGTTCAGCCTTCCTGGCTTTCCCAGGCTGGCAGCCAGCGGTGAGGGCGTGGCAGTGGCAGTGTCACTTACCAGCCCACGGATGCTCTGTCGCTACCCCGAGGATGAGCGGAGTGTCAGGTGATGGTTTTGTGGGTGGCATGTTAAGATACATTATAACATTGAGGCAGGCCTTTACCAGAACACTCTTTCTGCCCTTACACATTTGTCCTTTCCAATATGATTGCTTAACTTCAGACTTTTATGAGTCACTGGACACGGAGCCCAGTGTTCTGTCCTCTGCTGCCTACTGACACGAATGTGTAACTTGAACTTAAGCAACGGCTAAGTTTGAGTTTTCCCTCAGGGAGAATTCTGTGCCTGGAATCCCAGCGCTTGGGAGGTTGAGGCAGGAGGGTGGAGACTTCAAGGCCAGTTTGGGCAAAAACACAGGGAATTTTGTGACAGACAGTTTTCTAAGCTGCGGGAGCTGGTCCCGAGCCTCCCCTGCCCGCCACCGCTGCAGCCCCGAGGTCAGGACGCCCACCACACCAGCTGTGGCCCCCTGCCCGCCGCCGCTGCAGCCCCAAGGTCAGGACGCCCACCACACCAGCTGTGCCCGCCTTACTAGCCCCCGCAGGTGCCACAGGCAGGAAACATCTGGCTTTGGGTAGCTGCTTGCCCAAGACGGTGATTCATGGGTCGGGCTAGAAGTCACTGGTTCAAAGTCAGAGGACCAGGGTGTTCGTGTGATGGCTGCCCTTCCCAGAAGCAGAGCCTTGGCCAACAGGAAAAGCCAGACAGACGCCTAGGCCCTGTGCCGTTGGCACGTCTAGCCCTGCTTCTAGCCCCCACTCCTGGCACAAACCCAGCTTGTGTGTGCTTGAAACCGGTGGAATGGGGTTTGTACCTCGTGCACCTGCCTGTTGTGTTTTCTTCTCCTGTGGACCCATAGGTGTAATCCGCAGCACCCCCCCCCACCCCTGTGATCTGTTTTCTCCCTGATCACCAAGGGCAACATTCTCTCTGACTTTGTTCAACAAACCTAGGCTGTTTAGAAACAGCCAAGAGGGCAGGGCACTGGTGGCTCACGCCTATAATCTGGATACTCAGGAGGCTGACGTCTGAGGATCAAGGTTTGAAGCCAGCAGGGGTAGGAAAGTCAGTGAGACTCTTATCTCCAGTGAATCACCAAAAAGCTAGAAGTAGAGCTGTGGCTCGGTGGTAGAGCAATCCACGTTGAGTGGAAAAAGCTAAGGGACAGAGCCTGGGCACTGCACTAAGGTGAAGTCTTGGGACACCCCCTTCTCCCCCTTCCCCCCAGCCAGGAGAGCACTGGTGTAATGGAGTCACCGCACAGCCCTTGGGCTGGCCTGGAGGGGCAGCACACTGTGGTTGGGCTGCAGGCACGGAGTCCTGTCCTGGAGCGTCTCCTGTCCTACTGCACAGAGGGGGTGCTCACGGCACATCCAGCATGGGGCGTCGGCTTCTCCGCATCCTCGTGTGCAGGACCCGGCATGATGTCTCCGGCGTTGTCTTTTCTAGGTGAGTCCAGGACCCAGCTTCCAGAATGTGGCACTCCTTAGCCTTCCTGTGCTGCCTGCTGGTGCTGACCAGTGCCCAGAGCCGGCTTTCCTTCCGCCCGCTGTCAGACGAGCTGCTCAACTACATCAACAAGCAGAACACGACGTGGCAGGTGGGCCTCGGGCTACGGCTGTCTGTCCGCTTGTGTGGGTGCCTGTGTGTCCCCGCATCCCCTCCTCGGAACATCTTATGTATGCTGGCTCCTGAGGGAGGTGGCTCTACCTGTGGCCACAGGACACTGCCTCCTGGAAGGTGAAACCCAGGACCACACCCACTTCTTCTCTGTCACATACATGCTGTGTGTGTGTGTGTGTGTGCGCGCGCGCACGCGCACGTGTGCAGACGTATGTGCATGGAGAGTACAAAAGTCCACGGCCGGGTGGGTCCCGGGAAGCCCACCAGGTAAGGTGTGGCGGTTCAGTTGTCCTGCCCGCCCCTCCCCGTTCCTGTGGCCTTAGCCTGGGACTGCAGGCTGCAGATGCAGCACGAGGCAAGTCTCTTGTCCTCAAATGGAGGCCCATCAAGGAAGACACCACTGGAATGAGAGCCACACACTCCACCCATGGCTCCCCCTTGCTGATACCTGGCCTCTGTGGCCCCCCAAGCTCCCCAAGCCTGGCCGGTGCGAGCAGCGTGTGTGGGTGGTGACTGTGGGTTGTGGCTCTCTTCCAGGCTGGACACAACTTCTACAACGTGGATGTGAGCTACCTGAAGAAGCTGTGTGGCACCCTCCTGGGTGGGCCTCGGCTGCCTGAGAGGTGAGGGCCAGCCCTGGGCGCTGCTCCCTAGCCGCAGTGTGGGACGTGGGGAGGGGAGAGGAGGCCTCGCTCCCGAGGATGGAGAGGAGCTTTCGGTTCCTCCCCACCTCTCCCAGGCCAGGGCAGGAGTGGAGAGGAGGCGTGCACGGACCCAGTTCCGCAAGGAACACCTGACAGACAGGCCGCAGGAACTGCCTTTGGTGCTTTATTTTTCTAGAAAGCCTTCCAGTCACCCAGCGCCGGTGGCTCACCCTTATACTCTTAGCTACTCAGGAGGCTGAGATGGTTTGAAACAGGCAGGAAAGGCTATGACACTCTTATCTCCACTAAAACTACCAAAAGCCAGAAGTAGAGCTGTGGCCTTGAGCAAAAGAAGCTCAGAGACAGCTCCCAGGCCCTGAGTTCAGTCCCCTGAACTAGCCCGCGCACGCGCAGGCACACACACACACACACACACACACACACACACACACACACACACACACACACACACACACACACACACACACACACACACACAAAACTCTGTAGTTGAGGGTTTGCCTGCAGAAAGAGCTCTTGAGGCACCTGAACAGGTGTTCATGACTGAGGAATGGGCTGGGGGAAAAAGAAAGAGAGTCTATGGATAGGATTCTTGCAATTACTCATTAATCAAGTCTTCACAAATTTAGAGGGATTCTGCATTTTTTTTTGTCTTTTCGTTGTTTGGAACTGGGGATCAAACCCAGGACCTTGCACTTGCAAGGCAAGTGCTTTGCCACTGAGCTACATCCCAGAGAGCAAGAGGAGTTCTGAAGGAAACCTCCCTGCCTACTTCTACTCGGGGAGTGCAGCCCAGGCCAAGGCCAGCTGCTGTCTCCTGAGCGGCTTTTGCAGGGACTGGAGGGAGGAGGGAGGAGGGAGGAGGATGGGCGTGTGTAATGAACAGCTTCCTGTTTCCAGAGTTCAGTTCGCTGAGGACATAGATCTACCTGAAAGCTTCGATGCACGGGAACATTGGCCCAACTGCCCCACCATCAAGGAGATCAGAGACCAGGGCTCCTGTGGCTCCTGCTGGGTAAGTCCATGCTGGCCCCTGGCAGGGTGTTGGCATGGAGGGGAGGGACCAAAGATGCCGCACTTCCTGCGGTGAGGAGTTATGCAGGGCCTGGGTGGCATAATATAACCAGGACCACCATCTGCAGACCCAAGGCCTGCGTGTCTGCGTTGTGACATTTGTTCACTGCTTCTGAGTAGCCATCACTGTGAACAAGCATCTTCATGTTGTTTTTGAATTGTGCTTATAATGCAGTCAGCTTAACCATTTTTTTAAATAAGTTTTTTATTGTGAAAATACTGTACAGAGGAGTTACAGACACAAGAGCAAGGTAATGAATACATTTCTTATCAAGCATCTTTTGTTTTTCCCTTACCATCCCTTCCCTCCCACCTCCTCAATTACACTCCCCCCTCCCGCCTACATTGTAAAGTTCGTTTTTCGACATAGCATCTTGTATATCTCAGTGTTGCCATGGGTCAACCTGTATCCCTATTTGTTTTTCCCTTCCTCTCCCCAAATTATACCAACATCAAATACAGTGAAAGCAGGGGTTATACCGTGGGGGAGGGACATACAAAGCAACAAAAAATCACGTGGTACCTTATAAATACGTTAGAAACAATAGCAAGAAAGAAAAAATAAGGGAAACCATGGGACCTATGTTTCTTTGCACCTGGCTTACTTCACTTAATATAATCTTTTCCAAATCTCTTGTCATTTCCTAACAAATGGGGCAATGTCATTCTCTCTGATGAAGGCATAGAATTCCATTGTGTATATATACCACATTTTCTTGATATATTCATCTACTGAGGGGCATCTGGGTAGGTTTCATATCTTAGCTATGGTAAATAATGTTGCAGTAAACATAGTTGTGCTGGTAGCTTTAGTGTGGTCTTCTTTGTTATTAACCTTTTTTTTTATTTAAAAAAGTATCTCTAAGCAATTGCACAGAGGGGTTTCAGCTCAACAAATCAGTTAATGAGCACTGTGCAGCCTGATCAATGTCATCCCTTCCATCCTTCTCCCCTATCTTTCTCCCCTTCCCCACCCCCAAGAAAATGTGTGTGTGTGTGTGTGTGTGTGTGTGTGTGCACGCGCACATGTGCGCACGCCAGTACTATAACTTTAACTCAGGGCCTGGGTCTTGTCCTTTAGCTTTTTCACTCAAGACTGGAATTCTACCCCTTGAGCTACTCTTCCAGTTTTGGCTTTTTGCAGTTAACTGGAGTTAAAAGAACTAGAAACTTCTGCCTGGGCTGGTTTCAAACCATGATCCTCAGCTCACAGCCTCCTGAGTAGCTGGATGGCAGGCGTGAGCCACCGGCGCCCAACCATCATAAGCACTTTTCAGAGTGCCATGGAGAGGCATTAAGTATTTTCCTGGAGTTGTGTAGCCAGCTCCCCGTCCATCCACAAATCTTTTCATCTCCCCATACTGGCACTCGGTACCCCTCAACCCTGACTCCCTCCAGCTCCGGTCCCCTCTGCGCTGTGTGTGTACAGATATCATGCTCCGTGAGCTTCCTGGGGGTGGCCTGAGTCCCCAGGGGCAGGACACCGTGCACCTCCTGACACTTCCTTCCTTTCTCCCGCAGGCTTTTGGAGCTGTGGAAGCTATTTCTGACCGGATCTGCATCCACACCAACGGGCACGTGAACGTGGAGACCTCCGCGGAGGACTTGCTCACCTGCTGTGGCAGCCAGTGTGGGGACGGGTGAGGGCCAGCCCCGGCGGGCCGGGGGCAGCCAAGGGGGACTGAGGATGCACTCCTGGGCGAAGTCACTGCCTGTGGAGCTGGGTAGAATCCAGGCCGAAAAAAAAAAATGGCCTAGCAAATTGGGTTACATTTCAGATTCCTGATCTGGTTTTTGTGCTGAAGGGAAGCCCTGGCCCTGGAGCCCGTTCCTCATCCTAATGAAGGCTGACAGCAAAACAGGGGCACCCATGGCCCTGGGGCTGTACCATGGTGTGCGACAAGGCTCCTGGGCTCACCCCATCCCAGTGAGACCAGCATCACCAGCATAGTGGGTTTTCCTACGTGCCGCCCCCCTCACCCACAGCTGGGATGCGCCCAACGCCCGCAGTGGGTGCCTGAAAGCAGGGCGTGGCCAGGCCGGAGCGAGCCCGCGAATCCACTGCACAGTGCACAGTGCAGTCAGTGCACAGTGCAGTCTTCGGCCCACAGTGGCCATTTCCCTGGCAGTGCAGCATGTGGGAAGGAGCTAGCTTGCTCTGCTGAGCCCTTCCTCAGCCTCGGGGTTGAAGGACTCATTGGGTGCAGCACCACCCACACTACTGATCTGGAGCCATTATCAATAAATAAAATAAGGGCTTCCTGGGGACACACCCTGCAGGCCCACATCTGTGGGGCTGAGACCCACAATGCCTGCCAAGTGACCACCTGGGCTACAGGTGGACCTGAACGGGAGAGACCTTGTATCCTCCGGAGAGGCCAAGCAGGCAGGGCAGTGGCCTGGAGGAGCGGTCCAAGAGGGAGGATGGGTGGGGAGGCGGTGGTGGCTTCTGAGGGGATGACCCTGGTCCTTGGGCCAGGTGGGGACTGGGAGCAGCTGGAACTGGGGGGGGGGTGGATGTCACAGAAACCTTTCATTTAATTAAAGCTGTAATGGTGGCTATCCCTCTGGAGCTTGGAACTTCTGGACCAAAAAAGGCCTGGTTTCCGGCGGCCTGTACAATTCCCATGTCGGTGAGTGCACACGTGGCCCGGGATGCTGGAAAGCAGTGCGCCACGTCACGGTGGCTTCTGCCGTTAAGGGGAAGGGCGGCGGGCTGGGCTGGGCTGGGCTGGGCTGGGCT
>NW_012267290.1:2607907-2623428 GCF_000151885.1 Dipodomys ordii | reverse complement strand
GGGCCGGGCCGGGCTGGGCTGGGCTGGCTGCCGCAGAGGCTGCGGGCTGACCCCCTTCCCCCCACCCCCCAATCCCATCAGGCTGCAGACCGTACTCCATCCCCCCGTGCGAGCACCACGTGAACGGCTCCCGGCCCCAGTGCACGGGGGAGGGTGACACCCCCAAGTGCAGCAAGTCCTGCGAGCCCGGCTACACCCCGTCCTACAGAGAAGACAAGCACTACGGTAAGGTGGCCGGCCTGGGGCACTCCAGGGAACCCCCAGGCCCGCCGTGTCCTGCTCGGCCCAGGCCCCGCCGACCGCTTCCTCAGGGGCCTTCCTTGACCCTTCCCTGGGGGGCCACCGGAAGTGAGTGGACATGGCCTCACTCCGCGGCCCTCACACACCCTCCCCCCGCCCCTCGCCTTCCTCCTCAGGGTACACCTCCTACAGCATCTCTGGAAGCGAGAAGGAGATCATGGCCGAGATCTACAAAAACGGGCCGGTGGAGGGCGCCTTCACCGTCTTCTCCGATTTCCTGATGTACAAGTCAGGTGAGGGGAGCGCTTGCCTTCGGGTACCTGGGGCCCAGCCGCCCCCCCAGGCCCTGGCTCCGCCCCGGCTCCGCCCCGGCTCCGCCCCAGCGTGGTCTCTCTGCCTTTGCTTCTGTCCTTTATGAGCACCCCCAGCTGAGCATCCTGACTCCCAATCCTCCTCTTTGAGCCGCTCAGCAGCTGGGATTACAGGTGCTGGCCGCCACCGGCAGCTGATGGCAATTCTTGTTTTTATTTCTTGGTCCGTCATGGGGCTCGAATGCACTCTCACTTTGAGCCACAGCTCCACTTCTGTTTTCTGGTGGTTAATTGGAGAGTCTCATGGACTTTCCTGCCTGGGCTAGCTTCAAACTGCAGTCCTCATATCTCAGCCTCCTATGTAGCTAGGATTACAGGTGTGAGCCACTGGCCTGGCTTGACAATTCTTCTTGGATCAGGTCCCTGCACTTACTGGGCAGGTGCTGCAGCACTAAGCCATGCCTTCAACCCTTTATTCCACTGGGTATTTTGAGATGGTCTTGCTTTCTGCCCACACCCACACCTGGACCACGATTCTCCTATTTTACTCTTCACACCATAGCTGGAATGGCAGGCTGAGACAGGGTCTCCCCAACCTTGCTCATGTTGGCTTGCACCTTGATTCTACTGATCGCAGCCTCCCTAATAGCTAGGATCACGGACGGGCATGAGCTACCATGCCCAGATGATGACAGTTCTTTATTCAAGCCCTACCCACATACTAAAGATGCACTTCCAGTTTGACAGTGATTCACCCACCGGGTAAGACCTGGTTGAGCAGCAGGGCAGCAACTGGCCTATCAGCCAACCCACCGCTCCAGAGTGCCCCACAGTAGCAATCTCAGGGCCTGTAAGTGAGCCCCTGGCTGGAATCCCAGGACACACCCTTGGCATCGTCGGTTCTCATGAGTCAGTGTTTGTTGAGTAGACCTTTATTTTGCGAGTACTTGGAGGTGGCGCGCACAGTCCTCTGTGGCCTGCCGCTCATTTTCACAGCTGCTCCTCACATTGGAATGGGTTCAGCTTTCAGAAATATTTACAGCCACGTGTAGTGGCACACACCTTTAATCCCAGCAATCCTCAGGAGGCTGAAAAGAAATGAAACGTATGTGAGGTAATCTCCCCAGGCTCTTCTGATGGGCAGTGATGCTCTCCTCCCCATCGCTGAGCTGGCTCTTGCCGGAGGGCTGCCTGGGCGGCGCTGGTGGGGGGGGGGATGGAGGGCGCATGCCCCCACCGGCCTGCCCTGAACCGCTCCCCTTCCTCAGGTGTGTACAAGCATGTGACCGGAGATATGATGGGCGGCCACGCCATCCGCATCCTGGGCTGGGGAACCGAGAATGGTGTCCCCTACTGGCTGGTGGCCAACTCCTGGAATGTTGACTGGGGTGACAAGGGTGAGTGGCAGCCCCCGTCCCGCTGAGGTGGAAGCCATGGGCCGGGGTGGCCTCCCTGCCCCACCCCGGCGCGGCCCCGAGTCCCAGGCCTAAGGCTTTGCTCTCGGAGAGGGTGGTGCGCATACAGCCGCATGGCACCTGGGATAAGCCTGAGTGCCAGGCTACCAGGGAGCTGCTGGAGGCTGGGCTTGTTGACTCAGTCATCTCCTAAGTCATCCCAAGTTCAAATACACTGCAAGGGTCAGAGCCAAGTCAGTCAGGCCTGGTGGCACATGCCTGTAATCCCAGTAGTACTCAGGGAGCCTAGGCAGGAAGATCGTGAGTTTAAGGCATAGACCGCAGTGCCATATCACACACACCAAAGCATTATACGTCTCTTTCCTCAGGCTTCTTTAAAATCCTCAGAGGAGAGGATCATTGTGGCATCGAATCCGAGATCGTGGCAGGAATCCCACGCACTGACCAATACTGGGGAAGGTTCTAATGGGCTGCAGGCCTGGCTGGTTCTAGGAGAGGTGTCCCCACAGGTATGGTCTTGTAGCTGGGAGTGAGATGGGGCAGGAATAGCTCTTATCCTTGGAGTTCACATAAGATCCAAGAGGTTTTAGACAAAACCTGAAGGACTGAATTGAACCAAACTCACGCCTGCCATCAGCGGTCTTCTGAGGAGACTTGTGTGGACAGACAGCACACCCAGAGTCTCCCATCTAGACTAGTGCTGTATGTAGCGTCCGCTGTCCAGCTCTGCTGCATCCCTCCGCCCCCGCCCTCCTCCGGAGCACCTCCCGCCCAGGCAGACCGCACACCCAGGGCGGAGTTCCTCAAAGGACAAATGCTGCTCCGAGCATCGCACCTCCTGACCTGTGACCCGTGCAGAGAGCATGCGTGCAGTCCGTCCTCTGCAGAAAGCCCCCGCATCCATCCCTCCTTCCAGGACCTCTAGCCTTGCCCTAGGCTGCTTTTTTTTTTAAATAGGAGTTTGGTTTGCTTTGGGTTTTGTTTTGTTTTGTGCACCTCAGCTGATCATGTGAATGAACAAGACTAAGAGTTGGAAGATTTTCTCCTCGTGGCCTGGCTTGAAGCAAGCCACGGTGTCAAGATTTGCTGGCTGATCTACTGACCTCCACTACCACAGTGAACTTAGTTTGGGAGAAAACGGCTTTTGCTGTTTCTTTTTTTAAAAAGAGAAAAAAAATCACTGCTTAACCGTGTCCATCTTTAACAAGGAATGACTGTGCCAATAAAAGATTGCTCCAGCTTGAAGTCTGTGCTCTGATGGTGTCTGTGGCAGAGGCCTGCGGCAGCCCCCACAGCCTCCTGCCAACCGCTAGCTGCCAGCCATGTTCGCAGGCCCTGGCACCTCTCTCCTGTAGTTCCTGACTCTCAGAATGGTGCCCATGCCTTGATGAGCCTGGGCCCCACTGTGTGTGTGCACGCGCATGCCACAGGCCTGCACCAGGTGTCCGTCCACGTACCCAACCTGCACAGAGCCCCACCACCCCGAGGAGGGGCAGAGCCTGTGTGAGGTGCTGGCAGGCTGGCTGGTTGTCAGCCCTGGTCAGGACCCCTAAGTAACAGGAACCGAGTTCTTAGGGAAGAGAAGACTACAGTGCCCAGCGCTCACCCCGCCAGCCTGCTGGCGGCTTAGTGCTTCCATCATTGTGAGCTGGGCTGCCTCTTTCCAGAATCCTGGGAAGTTTAGGCATCAGAGCTACACCAAACAAGCACTTCTCTGGCGTCAGTGGCTCACTCCTATAATCCTAGCTACTCAGGAGGCTGAGATATGCGAGTTGTGGTTTCAAGGCAGCACAGACAGAAAAGTCCGTAAGATGCTTTTATCCAAGTAGCCACCAAAAAGCCAAAAGTAGAACTGTGGCTCAGTGGTAAAACACCAGCCTTGCACAGAAAAAGCTAAGACAACCCAAGCCCTGAATTCAAGCCTCAATACCAAGAAAAAATAAAATCTTGCCTGGTAATAACATGTAAAATGACCCCAGGGATCTCCACCTAGCCAATTCCATAGTTTTCTTGGGTTCTCACAAGAAAGATGGAGCAGGTGCCAGTGGCGCATGCCTGTAATCCTACTCAGGAGACTAACATCTGAGGATCATGGTTCAAAGACAGCCTGAGCAGGAAAGTCCATGTGAGCCTCATCTCCAATGAACCACTCAAGAACTGGACGTGGTGCTGTGGCTCAAGTGGTAGAGCCCTAGCCTTGAGCAAAAGAGCGGGGACAGTGCGCAGGCCCTGAGTTCAAGCCCCAGGACTGACAAAAGGCAGGTGGGAGGGGTGATGCCTTTTCAGCCTCTTGGGATGGCTCAGACTTTCTGCCACATGAGACCATAACAAAGGCTGGCTATTTGATGTGGGCAGAGTAGGTGGCTTCACCCTAGCACCTGTTAGATGTCAGACTGCAGGTGACCCCCAGGTACATGCAAGCTGGAGGAATGCCTGAGCGGTGGTCTCATCAGCTCACCAGCCCTGGCTGGTCACAAGCTTTTGGTCCTAGTAATTGGACACACGGAAGCTTGGGAGTCATTTCTAAAGCTGTCAGGAGTGCCAAAGCGGCCCTGTGTGGTGCGCACTGCGGTGACTTAGACGTGGTAAGTCGGCCTGGTACTGGGGGCAGTGATTGAGGGGACCATCCATCATGAGGTGAGGCCCAACGCAGGGAACTCAGGTCGTGGAGGCCGCGTTCTCCTCAGGAGTTAGCTCTCCTGAGGAGAAAACAAGGCCACGCCTGGCCCTTCCCCTTCTTCCTGTCTCGTCCACATACGCCCATCCTGACCATCACCCTGGGACACTCACCTTTGGCCCCCCAGGTGGAGCCCCTGGGTTTAGACTTGTAGCCTCCAAAAACCGCACTTTCTCTTTGTAAAGTACTCACCTCAGATACTTTGTTTCATGACAAAAAACAAATGCATATAGCAAAAACATGTAATGGCTTCTAGACTGATCTTTGGCTTTTTCTGGACACACCTCTAGCCTGGGGACACCTCCTACCCCCAGACCAGGGCTGTGCTAGGAGAGGGGGAAGGGTTTCATAAACCACCCAGGGAGAACGAGCGTATCATTTGACCTGACTGCCCACTCTACTATCTGAACACCATCATGCACCTTTCTTGAGTTTCAGGAAATAAACTGAGAAAAAACCTTCCATTTTTAACTCAGCTCAGAGGATGAGCCCAAAGCGAAGGGGCTGGCAGACTGCGGTGAGTGAGACCACACGGCCGCCCTCCCCTCCCCCCGCCGGTGCTGGCAGATGGCCTTGTCCCTCAATCACTGACCACCTGCCCGCAGCCAAGCAAGTGGCAGTGATTCAACAAATGCTTAGCGCACAAGTTACTGCAAAAACCTCCCAAGTGTCTAAAGCAGGGCCATCAAAAGCTTAAGGTCTCCCGCTGAGGAAATAATGCAGCCCGAACACCCCAACTTTCTTTCCTAGCCCCCACGGCAGAAGACTAAATCTGTACTCTCACGAAGTGCAGAAATATACCCTAGCATGGGAGCCTTCACATTCACAGGACAGGATGGCCTCAAATTAAATATCTTTAATTAGCATAACAGATTCACCAAGTGCGCCCCCAGGTGGCCACCACCTGAAGTGCGGTGGCACACAGGCGCCATCAGCTGACCCACAGCAGCAGGCTGCGGGGGAGGTGGGGGGAGGCGTCCCTTCCTTCCACTGTCATCTTCTCCAGTGCGCCTCAGTTTCCAAAAGTCCAAGCACAGAGTTCACTGAGGAATCAAAGTAGGAGGGAGAAAACCAAAGGGAAGCCAAGGGAATCCAGTTGTGCGTAGACTTGAGCATCAGTGTTCGCCGGTCTGCACATACTCGTCCGTGACCTGGGACAGGGTGCTCAGGTACTGCCAGCTCAAGGCGGCCACCAGCATGACAAACGACAGGTAAATGGGGGAATAGTGGCTTCGCGAGATCAGCTGACAGTTGGGGAGGTTCTGGGTCCGGATTGTGGAGATGATGTGTCTTGTTTGACTAGAACATGGGTCCGAGGAGGGGATTCTTTGATATATCTGTTCAAGAAAACAAAAAGAGTCAGGAGATAAGAGTCTCATGGACTTTCCTGCCTGGGCTGGCTTCAAACCCCAATCCTCAGATCTCGGCCTCCTGAGTAGCTAGGATTACAGGTGTAAGCCACCGCATCTGGCTTCAGGGTGCTTTATAAGCATCGTCTGTGGGTACTGAGCTGTCTTCACAGACAGGTAACTGAAACCCAGGCCTGTCACCATGGAGGAACTGGAGTACCTTTGCCAAAAGCAAGGGACGGCACCCCAGGCTGGTCCACCCAGCAAGCATGGCCCAGTGTGTATGCTGCCCCAGGGTCCGGTGCGGGGGGAGGGGCGGCTCCTGGACACCTGGAGAGGTCAAGCCATGCTGACCTTCAGATCCCCAATGCCCCAGGGTGCCTGGTTCACAGCAGATACCAGGTAAATGCTGGCATAGTTCAGAGTAACGTGGAGAAGGAAAATGATTCTAGAAGGACTGGGCAAAAGCAGCTTCAACAAGTAATACTCGGCATGTGGTCTGAGCCCCAGAAGCAAGGAGGCCCAAGGGTCCTCCTAGAGTCCTGGCTGGATGTCCCATTCCTGACCCCCAGATCTGAGTGAGGAACTAAAAGCCAGAGTGCATTGCGCGGCCCTGTAGAAAGAAAGAAAGGGGAAGGAGGGAAGGAGGGAAGGAGGGAAGGAAGGAAGGAAGGAAGGAAGGAGTTTGATGATTTATAATTAAAAGACCATCATTTAGTGAGAAGAGCTGTAATGAATCCATCTAGATCCTCTGGGTTTTACACACTCAAGCGCCAGTCTGTCCAGCTGAAGAACTGGATAGCCACAGGGAGAGTGAGACAGGAAGCTTACAGCCTTGCTTGGGATCCCCTCTGGCAGAGTGGGGAATAAAGCCTCTGGCATTTGTCCACACATTACTTCTATCCCCAAATTATTACTTTGGGATGAATGCCCGCGACGCAGGGCTCCAGACACAGACGAGGGCCCGAGGCTCAGCAGCCGTCAACCTGCTGGGCAGGGCAGGCCGCCTGCACCTCCTCAGGTGAAGGCAGAGCGGCCAAGGAGAGCCTGGCGAAGCCCTGGCCAGGGGATTCTCCATGCACCACAGGCCCAGAGCCTGGGCAGGAGAAACGTGCCCTCCTCTCACTACAAACACAGCCTTGTCAGTGAGAACAGCAAAGCAGGTCCAGCCAGCATCTGGACAGAGGCCAGAGCGCCCAAGGGCCTGACATGAGTCTCCACTTACAGCCCCATCATGTCCTTATGCTGACATTAAAACCATCATCACAGTTTACTGCTTGGGATCTTCTGATCTCTGAACCAAATCCACGTCAGTGTTATTAGCATTTCCTTCAGAATACCTTGCGTTTTACTAGACTAACTTTTAATCTGGAATCCTAGATCAGGGAGCCAAAGTATATTTTTAGCTTTCTGGGCTCCCCTGTCAAAGCTGTTCAACTCTGCCCTGAAACTGCAAAAGCAGACGTGAGTGAAAACAAATGGACGTGGCCGAATTCCAATAAACATAAAAACAGGAGGCTGGCCAAGGACAGCCTGCCCTCACACTGCAATCACAGGCAGGATTACTTCCTACTATTTAAGGAAAAGCCAGATGAAAACACATGAACTTTAAATGTCCATAAAATTTTTGATTCCCTAAAATCCGTGAGAAGAATAAAACTTTATTTTCTTTTTCTAAGGGAGACCAACTCCAGTCTCTCTAGACCATAATGAGGTATTAGGATCATCTAGATTACAAACATGGCCTTCTCCAATAGTCATCCTATGAAAACCATCAAAGTCGCTATAAATTCCCCACCAGTGACAGAAACTAACTCACCTCTTCTATGTACTGGTATATTATAGCTTTGACGGCTGGCATATTGGTGGCATCCATCATTAGGGTAACTGCTTGTCCTTTCCGGATCTTCACAACCCCTTTGAACACCTGCTGATTATTGTAACAGGCAGCCAGCGTGGCAATGGCCATGACCTACAGATAGCAGGAGTGGGGAGAAAAGGAATCAATCCATGCATAGTTTGCCAGGGCCAACAGCAATCCCTGTGCAGACTGTGCAGTCTGAACGCTGAGCAACCAATCTAGAAAAAGACTTTGCTACAAAGTAAACCAAGGCTGGTCTTTCCACTCCTTTTCCCAACAACACAGTTTGCAATGTTAAAGGATTCTGTGGTGCATGGGACTCAGGAGGCTGAGACCTGGAGGACTGAGGTTTGAAGCAGCCTAGGCAAAGAAGTCCAAGCGACTCCATCTCTAATGAACCAACAAAATGCTGGGCTGGAGGCATGCCTCCAATAGCAAAACTAACTGCATGTGAAAAAGCTGAGAAAAAGCTTGAGGCTTTGAGTTTAACAACTAGTATCAGCATGTATACACACACACACACACACACACTCACACACACTCACACACATCTGTTATTTAGCCACAAAATTTCCCTTTTTTATTTAAAAAAACAAACACAAGTAAATTCAACATTTTCTAAACTAGATAACAGGTTAAACTAAAAAATATATTTCAAAATATGTAGACAGAGCTTCCTATCTACAGTTACCTACAGTGACTATGACACAGACAGACAGGAGGGGAAAACAACTGAAGAGGAGGTGCCTTCCTCTACTCAAAGCTAAGCCACTTCTGGGGTAAATGGATTTCTTTTTTTTTTTGTTGTTTTTGGGTCTGGTCGTGGGGCCTGAACTCTGGACAGGGCACTGTCCCTCAGCTCTTCAGCTCAAGGTAGCACTCTACCACTTGAGCCACAGCGCCACTTCCGGCTTTTTTCTTTTTGCTTATGTGGTGCTGAGGAATCAAACCCAGGGCCTCATGCATGCAAGGCAAGCGCTCTCTCTACCACTGAGCCACCTTCCCAGCCCCGGTAAATGGATTTCTAAGGTGGGCAGAGATTTCCATTCCACTACAACTGAGAGCTAGTTACTGGAACAAGATCAAACCATGTTTCCAAATCAGTGACACCTGTGACTTTAATTTAGTTCAGGTCTCTAAAATCATCAGGAAGGGAAATTAGCATATGCACTCCTAGAAACTGAGACACTGGTCTGTGGGATCAGGTTTTGTTATCCCAAGGCCAGGAAAGGACAAGAATAAAACTTTTTTGATAATAGCACCATCCAAGTGAGCATCGGGATCTAGCTAGTTTAGAATAGTTGATAGGAAAGATTAGATCCAGGAGGAAGCTTCTAGAAAAGAACGGACAGCCTTGAGTCTGTGGTGAGTGTGCTGGTGTCCTGAGTCCCTAGGAAGTCGGCTAGGGTCATCTCCCCTGAACGCGGCAGAGCCACACGCTGTGTATCCTGGCTTCCCTGTGCCCCTCTGTACCTGTGGAATCGCACAGAAGTTAAACACGCTCTGATTCCGGAGCCGTGACAGGTAGGTGATGACGTCCGGGATGTGGTGCAGCGCGTTGGTGATGAGCTCGTTCAGGCACTGCACGGCCACGTCAATGTTCTCGGGCTTGGCGAAATCCCCCAGCTTCTTCACATACCTGCCCCACACCTAGCCAGGCGCAAACATCCAAGAGCAAGTCAGCGTGTGCCCAGGAGGTTTAGAAATGGAACCCAGGGCCCTGGGGCCCTCGGGCTGGCTCAGTGGTAGAGCAGTGCCTGTGTGAGGGGCCCTGTGTTCCATCCCTGCCGACAGGAAGGGTGAGGCCGCGTCACCGAAGGTCTTTCACCAGATCAAGTGGTTTCAAGCTCTACACGGCTGCCATCCATGACCACCCACCAGGTCCAGTCCCACCCCTGGGCGGGGGGGGGGGGGGGGGGGGGAGAGAGACTCAATGCAGCATGTGACAAGTACTATCCTGATGAGCTCAGACTGGAGAGAGGCTGCACAGGGGATCTGTCTACTGCTGTGAAAGAACCCAGCAACTGACAAAATCAGCTGCAATACTGCAAGGGAAACATTACAACGCCCGAGGAAGCCAGACCTCAAACTCCTTAAGAACTAAGTCCACATTTCCTTTTCTGCTAAGAAACAGCATATTTGGGGAAAATAAGTGGTGTACAGTGCAAAAATCATCTCCCTGAACCATAGAATTTGAAAGTGAAATTACACCTGATTCCAACAGTGCGGTAGTGGGGTGGTTCCCTCTTGGGTTTTTTCCTTTATTTTTGTCATTTTTTTGTTTAGTTTTTGAAATCACTAGACAGCCTTGAACTCGTGATACTCCAGTCTTACTCTCCCGAGCGATGGGACTACAAAACGCAACCAGCACACACCAGCCAGGTGTACTGCTGTTAGAGGGCTCCCTGAAGCTACAAATAATTCACTTTTATTCTTAGTTATTATTCTTAAGCTTCCTAAAAATCTTGCTTTATGTAATTTTACATAATCTTTAAAATAAAGACTTAGGCCTAAAAGGTCTATTCTATTGACTTACTAAAGTTCAAATTTGTTATGTTTTTAATTTGAATTTAAATACACACAGTTGATATTGCTGGATGTGTCTGCAAAATTACTTCATAAACCTCAAACCCATCATCTAACACTGACAATACCATAGGACAAATGTTGTTCCAAGCTGATCTCCAACAATATGATGAACTTACTGGAACTCAACCCATAGTTTCATGCATGCAAGGCAAGTGCTCTACCTCTGGCCTGACAAGACTGGTGATCATATTTTATTAACTTTTGGGTTATCTCCCATTTTATAACCCAGAGTTCTGTGACCAGCACATAATTCTTTTTATATGCTCCACTGTGTGGAAATAGTAGAATTCATTCAATTAGCTTCCTATGGAGAAAAGACACTTCAATTATGAACATCGCTGTAATAAATAACCTCACACACACCATTCACCAAACTGCCTCCTTTAGCGCTGCAACATAGCACATATGCCCAGCAGCTGAGCGGTCTCTGCCCAGTCTTCCTGAATGTGTCACCCAGAATGGCTTTTGTCCACCTGATGGGAGTATGACAGGGTAGGCTTGCTTGAGAAGCACTTTGAACCAAGGTGGGGTAAGCTTACACTAATGAGGTACACCACCACCTGGTGGCCATGGGAGGTACAGAGGGTCCCCACCGCATTTTCCATGCTGAGACCACCTGCATTTTCCTCACTAGAAGGCTGAGTATCTTTCTGTGAACTCCATTCTTTCTCCTGGACTCTTTTCCACAACATGCCTGGTCTTTTTCTGTTTATTCTTGTTTATTTATGTATTTTTGGTTGGTTGTGGGGCTTGAACTCTGGGCCGGGTGCTGTCAGCTCTTTAGCTCAAGGCAAGCTCTCTACCACTTTGAGCCATCGCGCTACTTCGGCTTTTTCTGTTTATATGGTGCTTAGGAATCAAACCCAGGGCCTCATGCATGCGAGGCAAGTGCTCTACCACTAAGCCACCTTCCCGGACCCTCTGTTTATTTTTTTAACTTGTATAAGTTCTTTACATATTAGGAATATGAGCCCTTTATCTGTAATATAAGTGGCAATTTTTTTTCTCACTCTGTCTTAAAAGCACTTGATTTTAGAAAACTATTTCATGAAAGCAAAAAAATTGTAACTGCAGGAGTGAGCTCAGCTAATAGCCACAACATTTTCTAACTTTCCTCCAATGGCAAAGCCTTTCCTTTCCCTATTAAGTCAAAGACCAGCCCTGTCTCTTAGAACTGGCACCTAGTTTTGGGTTATCTAGTATCCCTTGCCTTTTCTTCGAGGTGCTAGGTCTTCAGGGGCTACCTCTCTCCTGCTTCCTGCCACAGTGCCACAGAATTCTTCATGGAGGAATCCACCCAATGAGCACTGGGAAAATCTAACCCCCGTGGGCCAATTAAGACACAGCCCTCTGGCTACGGAGGAGGATGCCTGGGAGAAAACATTTTGGTTCAGCTACTGTGCGTGGGTTCTATCTGCTATTTGCAGGAAATCTATGCAGAGAAAGCAAGTGACTATTCACAGTCTGAATCCCTGGACCCAACGAGTCCCCAAAAGAAATCCGTAAAAGAAACCCATCCTCCTCCTGCTCAGTCTCCACCCTTACCTTGCATACCTTGACTTGGTTTCTGTCACTTGCGACCACAAGGTATGATAATATTTTCATAGAATGTATTTGTTTTCTTTAACTTTGTCCAAAAAGAAATGTATTCTTTACCTGACTTATGTAACTGTAACCCCTCTGTACATCAACCTTTATAATGATGATTCAAAAATTTTAAAGGAAGTATTGTTCTGTATGGAATCTCCCACCATATAGTTAATATAAACTAATAAAAGATCAAAATAAATAAAACTAGATAAATAATTTGCTGTTCCCCAAATACTCTAATTGTGTTACCTCTTGAGGCCAAAACTCTCTTCCTTCCTGTTGGTCTTCCAGGTAATCGCGGATGATGTTTGTCTTCTGCAGGAAGAGGCCCATTGAGTTAGCACACTCCGAATCTTCACCAACTAAGGGGTCTTCAAACTTGGAGGCGGAGAACAGCTGGGAAAGGCCAATTCCCACCAGCCCGGCAACATAGTGACAGTACTGCAAGAATTATTTTTAAAGTACTTTAACAATGACTTTTTCACTAAAATAGAAATGCTACATATTATTAGCTACCAAAAAAAAAAAAAAAAAAAAAAACAACATAGCTAAGTGCCGGTGTCTCAAGACTATCATCCTAGCTACGTAGAAGGCTTAAGAGCTCAGGATGTGGTTCAAAGCCTGCCCAGGCAAGAACCTCCATGAGACTCTTATCTTCTTATCTCCAATTAACCATCAAAAAACTAGAAGTGGTGCTGTGGCTCAAAGTGGTAGTGTGCCAGCCTTGAGCAAAAGAGCTCAGAGAGAGTGCCCATGCCCTGAGTTCAAGCCCTATTATGGGCATGCACGCACACACACACACACACACATCACACACAAAGGATCAGAAATGATATAAATAGGGGCTGGGAAGGTGGCTCAGTAGTAGAGCGCTTGCCTTGCATGCATGAGGCCCTGGGTTCGATTCCTCAGCACCACATATGCAAAAAGAAAAAAGCCAGAAGTGGCGCTATAGCTCAAGTGGTAGAGCGCTAGCCTTGAGCTGAAGAGCTGAAGGACAGTGCCCAGGCCCAGAGTTCAGGCCCCACGACTGGACCCAAAAAAAAAAAAAAAAAGATATAAATAATAAAGCATGTACACATACGCAAATATCCCAAAAAGGAAAGAAATTTTATTTGGAAACTCCTGGTATTTATATATTACAGGAAACAAGCTAGCCATTTGCTGAAAATTTCACAGCAAGACAGAAACAATTTTTGAAGTTCCGTGTCCCTACATTTAAAACAAACTAAACTTACTTTGGCTTTGTTTCATGGTAAGATCTCCAGGACATAAAATAATTTCACTGATAGAGCATGCAACTTTAAGCACCTATTAAGAGCGCATGAGGAGACAACAAACCCACTCAGATGAGCAGCACCACAAGCAGGGCTAGCGCTGACGCATGCACTGTGCTGCTCAGAGCCTCCCGGAAGCACTGTAGAGGCCACTGACCTTATCCCACTCCTGTTTGGAGGTCACATCCTTATTCAAAAACTCTGCCATACCAAAGCCCATTTTCCGGCAAGCGTCAGCAATCACTGTTTGGTATTTCTCAGCCAGATTCCTAAATTCCAGGGAGATCTGAAATGTAAGCCATAAAAACAGGAAATGCAAAATAATGTACTTATATGATACTGAAAAGACACTTATACAATCTCAGAGGGCAGATAAGCCAGCCACACTCATCAGGAAGCTACAGTGTCTCCCTCAGTCGAAAGCTGCACCTTTAAATCCCAGTTCAATATCAGAGCTGATGCCAGATTTCTTTCTTTATAAGCCCAAGCTCTGATATAGAAAAGTAGCATTCACTGGTTTTGAAACATGTTGTTCCTGCAAAGATATCTTGTTTAAGTTCACGTAAGTGTCTATATGTTATCAAGATACAATATAAAAACAGCATGAGCAGGGCCCTGGTGGCTCATGCCTGTAATCCTAGCTATTCAGGAGGCTGAGATCTGAGGACTGGGGCTCAAAGCCAGTCCGGACTTTGAACTAATAAAACCACCAGAAAACTGCAAGTGGCTCTGTAGCTCAAGTGGTAGAGCACTTGCCTTGAGCTGAAGAGCTCAGAGACAGTGCCCAGGCCCAAAGTTCAAGCTCCATGACCGACAAAAAAAACAAAACAAAAACCAGCATGAATCTCATGATTTGTTTACGATGCATTTTTAGGAGGGATCTTGCTATGTTGCTGCACGGTAGCCTCCAACTCACGGTCCTCCTACCCCTGCCAGCTGAGCATCTGGGATTGCAGGCAATGCCACAGCACCTGGCTCCTCCAGGAAGCTTTTTAAAGGAAGTGCTATGAGACTGCCACATGGATGTGTGTGTGTGCATGCGTGTGTGCCTGCGTGTGTCAGGACACACCTGAGGCCTGGGGGTGTGCCAGCTGTTGCAGAGCACCCCAGCAATTCAAAAGTCTAAAATAATGTGGGTTGAACAACACACGTGAAGCCCCCATAAAAAACCGTGAAACTAATCTGGACTTTGCAGAACAGCTGTGGCTAGTCGAAGCCAAAAGCTGATTGGACTGAACCAACTGGAGCTCTGCAAGTCGTGCCCCGTTGGGGACGGGCGTTCCTTGCACCACTGCTCCACGGGACAAGTTCTAATTATAAGAGAACAGCCCAGTAAGGGCAGGAGGAGGCGCTTAGATTCTGAAAACAAACAAACACTTCCACTTCTGAGTTTGACCTATTCCTCTTTGGAACTTATTACATAAGTATGTAATTCAAGAAATGGAAAGAGGGCTGGGAAGGTGGCTCAGTGGTAGAGCACTTGCCTTGCATGCATGAGGCCCTGGGTTCGATTCCTCAGCACCACATAAGCAAAAAATGAAAAAAGCCAGAAGTGGTGCTGTGGCTCAAGTGGTAGAGCGCTAGCCCAGAGTTCAGGCCCCACAACCAGACCCCCCCCCAAAAAAAAAGAAATGGAAAGAAAATCAGCAGGAAAAAGTGACAAGGCAGAGCTCCAGGCTCCCCCCCCCCCCCCACACACACACATTTCTTCTACTTTGCAGAGACCCTGCAGTAGACTCCCAGGTCCCAGGATCACTTCTGGCCAAAGACTTCCAGGTGCCCAGGGCTCAGAAGGGGAGGAGCTTAAAGCCTAGGCAAACCTATTTGCAAGGCCCCAGGGACCCTTGAGCCTTTGAGGGTGAAAAAGTCAGGGCCTCTGACGTGGGCCAGAGCAACACCCTGGGGGGAAGAAGGGGGGCAGGCTCAACCAGCCATTGCCTGTACCCTTAACCCTAGCAACTGGAGCCATTTAAACTGTGTGTCCAGGCTCAAGGAGATGCTGGGTTGACCTGCCAGCACACACATGACTTCATGACTTCATCCAAGCTTCCCCATTTTCCTCAATGCAGACTGAGAGGCCTTCTGGCTCGTTCGTTTGTGCTGGTACTGAGGCTTGAACTCAGGGCTTCTTGCTCAGCTTTTCCCTTCAAGGCTAATGATCCACCACTTGAGGCACAACCTTTTTTTTGTTTTTCTTTTTTTTTTTTTTTTT
>NW_012267290.1:2604875-2606356 GCF_000151885.1 Dipodomys ordii | reverse complement strand
ACCAACAAAAAAAAAAACCAACAAAAAAGAAATAATTGCAGAACACATGTCATGTACTATTCTAAGTAACTTACATGCAATTATTCAGTCCTTATGATTCTGACTTCAAAGCCACAAGTGGCAGATCGCCTGCCCTCACACTTCCCCACAGGTGTGACCTGGCTGAGCTACCAGACTCAGGGCAATCAGACACATTACCTACCAACAGAAACGCTGGGATTCCAGCTCAGACACTCTGCAGAGGATCTCAGTTGCAGGAGTTCCCAGCACACCATGCACCCCAGACTTGTTCATCTTTAGGTTCACTCACAAAACCCTAGCAATCATCAACACCCATGCAGAGAAGGACTATGGTTCTGTACCGTGGGGAAGTCCTCGAGCACTTGCCGGTCCTTTTCTTTGCTCTCCATGAAGCGCCATTCTGGCTGGTAAAGGAAGGTGTGAAAGCTCTGCAGCAGAGGCACCTTCTTTTCCACGCTGATAGTCATGTCGTCCTCCAGAGTGTCCAGAGCTCGGAGCACCAGGTAAAATATGCACACCGCATGGCTGCAAGGACGGGACAAGTGACCACACTGCAACACACACCTGACATCCAAATTGGGCGTGGAGGCCCACACCTACAATCCCAGCACTTGGGAGACTGAGTCAGGAAACCTGGAGTTCAAAGCCATCCTGGGCTACAAAGTAGCAAGACCTTGTCTCCAATTCACCACCAGCCTTGAATGAAAAGCAAAGGGACAGCACCCAGGCCTTGAGTTCAAGCCCAGAACAAAACAGACACACAAAGAGAGAGAGAGACAGACAGACAGACAGACAGACAGACAGACAGACAGACACACACACACACACACACACAGAACTATGAAAAAATATTCAAACCCTCACAGACTTAATGAAACTTATTTTGGTTTTCCCATCTTAAACCAGAGTAAATAGACTTCAGTAGCTTGATAATAAAAATAAAAAAGTAAACTCCAGGAGGCTGTCACTACAGCTCCAGAGTGAGTTTCGCAGGTGCTGTGCCAAGGCGGAGCGGTAGGCCAAATGTGTGGATGCGTTAGTATTTTGGAGACAGCGGCGTGAAAGGTCCGGTGCCTTCTCAGCACGGGTGCCCTCGGAGGCAGCAAGTGGCCAACTTGCACTGAACGTGCTGCAAAGGGAAAGCAGCGTGTAGCAAGCACAGGAAAGTGCCTGCGCTGGCTGGGGGCCAGGGTCAGGCGCCAGGCCAGCCGTGGGGGTGGAGAGGACCAGGCCAGGGGTGCCTGGAAGGGCGATCTCAAGTAAACACGGGGCGCCCCCTCCCCCGCTCGCTCACCGCAGTTCGCCGTCCAGCGCCTGGATGACGGCGGCGAAGCTGCGGCTGGTCTGGTTCAGGTACTTGTAGCAAGTCTTCAGGCTGCTGCTGAGCGAGTCCTGTGGGCAGAGCAGACCGGGGGCGCTGGGCGGCGCGGCGGGGGGCTGCGCGCAGGCGCAGGGCAGGG
>NW_012267290.1:2600434-2603932 GCF_000151885.1 Dipodomys ordii | reverse complement strand
GGGAACCCAGGGAGGCCGCCCCACCCACCCCGTCTTCTGTGCCCGGGGACAGGGGAGGCTGGGACAGTGCCCAGGCCCAGAGTGTAAGCCTTACAACCGACTAAAAAAAAAAATAGGGCATAATCTCATTGGATTTGAAGATCAACAATCTCAGGAACGAGTTTAACAAACCCACACACTGCTCTCCCTGCCTCTCCCCATGCCTGTGAAGGGTGCAAGTTACACCCTAACACTCTAACCTGTAGTTACCTTACTCTTCCCCCACCATTCTTTTCCTGTCTCTGTTTTAGTGAACCACCTGCACAGTCCCCTCAAGTGATCAGGAATAATGTTGGCTTAGTGGAGTGGCTCAAGTGGTAGAGCAGCTGCTACACAAGCATGATCAAAAAGAAAAAGCAGCAGCAGCCAGGCACTGGTGGCTCACACCTATAATCCTAGCTTCTCAGGAGGCTGAGACCTGAAGATCATGGCTCAAGGGCAGCCCAGAGCAGGAAAGTCTGTGAGACTCTAACCTCCAATTAACCACCCAAAAACTGGAAGTGGAGCTGTAGTTCCAGGTGGTAGAGTGCTAGCTGCGAGCAAGAAAAGCTCACGGACAGTGCCCAGCCCTCAGTTCAAGCCAGAGGAGCGATGAAAGAAAAAAAGGAAGAATGCTGTGGGGAATGTGACTACTTCACGGAAAACACTACTCTACACATTTCCACGACTTGATTCCCCTGAGTTGTGTGATGGGGTGGGGGGTGGGGGGAGTTAGGGCAGGTTGAGTCCCTGAGGTTCTCCGTGCCCATCCCTGGGGCCTCCAGATGTTTATTTCTATTGCTGACTGAGGGAGAAAGACACCAGGTACATTCCCCAGAACCCCAGGTAGGAAAACACAGGACCTGGGCATTTGGAGAAGGGAGAGAGGTACAATGCAGGGCTAAGGTGCGAGCTTGGGGCTCTAGTCCAGCCGGGAAAGGCAGTCCCCTTGGGAAAACAGACACCCACTCACCCACCCACCCCTGCAGCCTCCTTCTGAATAAAACAGATTTGCCTAGCAAGAGAAAACACCAAACCTACCAAGTTCAGAACTGGACTTCAACATCCAGACGACTAACCACCATTCCTGCCAAATACAATACACATGTTACCTTTCATCTCACACTCCAGTGTTAAGAGATTACAGCTGGATACTGGGGTCTCACTCCTCTAATCCTAGCTGCTTAGGAGGCCTAGAGCTGAGCGCCAGCCTAACAAACCACCGGATAGCTGTGGCTGAGGCTGAGTATATATTAACTTGTGGTCTTATTTTGGTCTCATTTTCTTTACCTTCAGAAATGAAGTATCCCCTCTCTCCCCCAGGCATTTTTAGGTTGTCAATCTTATGGTATGGGAATTTGAGAAATGACAGCATCTATAAGAAAGGAATGTAAAGTCCAAAAGTGGCCAGACCACATGTGAAAACTGACTCTAAGGAAGGGTCAAAGTCAGTATAGGATCTAGAAAGTGTAATATATAACTAAAGAACGTAAAACTGTTGGCCTTTTAATCTTTTTTTTTTGGGGGGGGGCCAGGCCTGGGGCTTGAACTCAGGGCCTGGGTGCTGTCCCTGAGTTTCTTTTGCTCAAAACTATCACTCTATACTACTTGAGCCACAGCGCCACTTCTGGCTTTTTCTGTTTTTGTGGTACTGAGGAATCCAACCCAGGGCTTCATGCATGCTAGGCAAGCACTCTAGACCACTAAGCCACATTCCCAGCCCTAGAGGTGTGAGAGATAGAACTAAACATGAAATGCGTTTGAGATATATGTATATATTCCTCCCATAGCCAAAAGCATGCAACTGACACAGTATTTTCAGGGTACCTGCACTGTCCTGTCCTATGAGGACAAGTATGGAATTTTCCATTTGTCCTACCATGTCAGTACACAAAGCAAAAGGATTCTGATTTTGGAGCATTTCATATTTTGGAGCATTTCAAGTTTCAAATTAGGTATTTCTAACCTGTAGTGACAATTTCAAGAGGATCCCAAATAAAAATCTTAAGCATTTCAAGTTTAAAAATTATTCAAGCTAGGTACCAGTAGCTCACCCTGTAATCCTTAGCTACTCAGCAGGTTGAGATCTGAGGATCCTGGTTCAAAGCCAGACCAGGCAGGATAGTCAGTGAGACCCTGACCTCCAATTAACTACCAGATGCTAAGGGGCCCTCGGGCACTAAGCTAAAGCCCCAGGACTGGCACACGACACACAAAAACCAACAACAGTAAAAAATGATTCAACAAGGCACAGAAGCTATTTAAACCTGCATTTCCCTTAGGCAGCCCTCCAAAGATTAATCCCTACCTAAGCAAGAAGCAACTTTCTCCCGTCTGATTAAGTTTCCTTATGACATTTCCTATGTGCTGGCATTCACCCAAGTTTATCTAAATGAAACTTCTGGAAGGCAGTTTTGTTCATAAAGTCAGCTTCACATGTATTGATAAACCAGCCATTATTGTATCCAAGACGATCTCGAATCACATCACCAAATTATTTTTACATGCTACTTCCATTAGCCTGAGGTGTACAATCAAATAAGAGACTTGTATATCTGAATAGAGCTTTGGGAGCATTAAGTCAATGCGCAAGTAACACAATCCAAGCCTGAGTTGTAAGCTTGTTGTAAGGTGAAACACAGCTAGTGAAGCAATGGAGCAAAGTTCACAGCTAGTAATAAAAGCCATTGGCGTGGGGCTGTGGTGGCTCAGGTCGCAGAGCACCTGTTTCTATCTGAGTTCAAATCCCAGTAACCAACTCTCACACCTACATTCTACTCCTTTCAGTTTCTGTCTGCTTATGCACACATTACACACACATAGGTGCTAGAGGAAACACCTCAGTGTGATGCCTTCCTACATTTTCTTTTTTGTTGTTGTCTGGCAGGGTCCCACTATGTAATTGGGTCTGGCCTTGAACTTACTACATAGCCCAGAATGGCTGGGAACTCAAGATCCTCCTGCCTGCATCGATCTTGCAGGTGTTTAAACTACAGGTGTCCACCACCAGGCCCAGTCCTGAACAACTTTATAATACCTAACAGTTCTGACAAGATGGTAAACTCTGACTGTCTTGCTTGTCTGTTTACTATCTGCCATCCACAAGGCAGTAGCATGGGAACAGGTGTTCTGGATGTCATCTGAATGGTCACTAGAGGTGGCCTGGGCTGGAGCTAGACCTTAAAGGCTGAGGATTCTAAGTAATGAGATAAAAAATAAAGCCATTTCCTTCAGATGGAAAACTCAAGTGTTCGAATTTAAAAAGAAACAAACAATAAAGGGTACCCCCAAACAAAGTACAGTTTTTATCCCATGGGGATAAAAACAAGCATGAAACCCTTCTGCCAAGAGTAACTCCTTCAGAAGCCGTTAGTGAAAGGCACCGACGCCAGGCAGGCGAGACACCACCAGCAGTCCTGGTCTTTAGGCTGCGCACCTAATCCACCGGGGGTAAGACTTCCTCCCCCCCCCCCCCCCCCC
>NW_012267290.1:2589296-2599969 GCF_000151885.1 Dipodomys ordii | reverse complement strand
CTCCGCCCCCCGTCCACCCCCTCTGCCCCCACGTCATCCCCCTCGTCCCCCCATCCCCCTCCCCGGCCCCCAGGCGCCCGGCGGGGATACAGGGATGCTCCACGCACCTGGTCCATCTTGGGAATCACCTTGCGCCCGCCCCCCATGCGGAAGCGCAGCAGGTTGTAGAACTCCTCGGGGTGGCCTAGGCACTTGAGGAACTCCATGCCGGGGCGACGCCGGAGCCGCCGGGCTCAGGGAACCGCTCTGGGAAACTTGGACCGACGCAGCCCGCGTTCGGCAGACTGAGGTGGAAGAGGCGCAGCCGGCCAGGCCGCCGCGGAGGCGGGTCCAACGCGGAGGCACCCCGCCCACTTCCCGCCCATCCCAACCGGCGGCGGGCGATCGCGCGGCTACCTTGGGCTTGCGGGGTGGAGTGATGAGCCCTGATTGGCCAGGGCCTCTCGCACCAGGGAGACGACAGCCAATCGGCGGCGGGATGATCCTGGCGTGACAGGCACAACCTAGAAGCCCATTGGAGAACTAGAAAGAGGCCGGCGGACGCGATTGGTCCTCCAGCACAGGCTTTGTTTTCCTCCGGTCGCGGGGGCGCGGCGGCAGCGTCGCGTGAGCTCCAGAGCTCAACTGGGCACGGGTGGCGAGCCCGCGTGTGGTTCTGGTTAGGAGTCCGCTGAGATCCGAGCACATTTAGTGCGGGCCCTGGGGCTTGAACCAGGGCCTGGACAGTCTCTTCGCTTTTCCACTCCAGGCTAGCGCTTTACCACTTGAGCCACACTACTTCCTGCCTTTTTGGCGATGAGTCTCAACCTGGGCTGGCCTCGAACTCCGACCCTCCGAGCTCAGGCTTCTGAGTACCTGGGATTACAGAGGGGAATCAGAAGAGCCCACCTGAGCAGGCTTTAAACCCCAGGCCCACCACCAAACTGCCGATCGGCCAGGCGAGCTAGGCTGACAGGTGCTTGCCGGCAGGCCCCAGGTTGGACCCCACCCCCGGGGAAAGGAGCGGAAGCTGCCCTACTAGGCGGCCTCTCCTGGTTATCAGTACAGCACGCCGGGCTGTTGGCTCCCTGGCCGTTTGGCCTTCATTGTAGCTCCCACTTACCACAGAGAGCTGAAGCCTTAATCCGACCTGTAGGACTGTAAATCTCACCCAGAATCACTAGCCCCAGATGCTGCCCACTAATGAAGCAGTGGCAGTCTTTAATCACAATCATGAACAATCTAAGTCAGGTCATGAATTAATCCCATAATCCCCTTGGACTTCTGTGTACAGACCCGAGTGTGTATCTACTGCCACCCAACTTTTGATATTTGGTTGTGGCAGCCTATACCATGGCAGTGGGTCTGGACCTTGTTAGGTCTGGGTTCCTCGGCACCTTCCGTAGTTCCCCAGATTTTTCTCACCATAAAATAAGGACAGTAAGAAATGAGTATAAGCCAGGCACTGGTGGCTCATGCCTGTAATCTTAGCTACTCAGGAGGCTAAGATCTGAGGATATTGGTTCAAAGCCAGCCCTGGCAAGAAGATCCCTGAGACTCTTAGCTCCAATTAACCACCAGAAAACCGAAAGTGGCGCTGTGACTCAAGTAGGAGAGTGCTCATCATGAGCTGAAAAGCTGACAGCGCCCAGGCCTAGAGTTCAAATCACACAACCAACGACGATGACGAAGGAGAAGGAAGAAGAAGAAGAAAGAAGCGAGGAGGAGGAGGAGGAAGAGGAGGGGGAGGAGGAGGAAGAGAAGAAAAGAAGAAAGAAGAAATAATAATGAATATAGCTAGGTACTGGTGGCTCACACCTATAATCCTGGCTACTCAGGTGGGAAAGTCCCTGAGACTCTTATCTCCTATTAACCACCAAAAATCCAGAAGTGGAGCTGTGGGTCAAGTGGTAGAGTGTTAGCCTTGACAAAACAGCTCAGAGACAACACCCAGGCTGTGAGTTCAAGCCGTGGGACCAGCATTAAAAAAAAAAAAAAAGAGCATGTAGCTGCATGGGTTGTTTGGCAGGCAATGCACAAGAATGAGCTTAAGTGGTAAGCACCTGTTGTGAGGTAAGGTCATAATGTGTGAACACTTAATTCAGGGCAAGTCCGGATGGGGTGTGCCCTCTCCCTGAGACAGGCTCCTGATGGAGAACCCTCAATGCAGGGTGAACATATAGTATAAGGTGAGTCCTAAATTCAAGATGAATCTCCCATCCCTCTGGGGGAAGACGCAGGGCGTGGTGAGCCCTCAATGCTGTGTGAGCACCAGGTGCAGAGCAGGCAGATGACCCCAATGCACAGTTCACGTGACCATCAAACAAAGAATCCGAGCACAATGGAGTGTGTCCCTTCTGCAGGCAACAATCAATAGTTCCAGGCAGACGAAGAAAAGAAAAGCCAGCTTTGATTTCTCTCTCATCAATCACTCCCTCCTCCCACCCTCTCCTGCTTTCTAGGGGGAGTCACCTGGCCAGCCCAGCAAGCCCAGATCACCTACATAGAGAGCCCAGCTATTCATACCAGAAGACCTTTCTGGGCTAGTAGTGGAGCTCAGTGTAGGGAGTGGTCCCACACAAGCCAAGCAGCCCGGTGCAGCACTGACTCACACACACACACACACACACACACACTGACTCACACACACACACACACACACACCCTTCACTGCCAGATGAAGATGATACAAAAAATAAGTTTTATTTTCATATCTGTGCTCAGGTTTCGGCTAGGTTTTTCTAGAGGAACTTTCTGTACATTTCTTGACATCTGAATTGTTCAACCATCAACAGTCACCCGTATATCAGGTTAAGGAGTAACAGGTAGCTTTCCCTTAAAAGCCATGGGTACACCTGCCGCCCTGGCAAACCTCTTGCGCCCAGGTGAGTCCTATGTCTCCTTGTGGTGAGAGGAGCAGATGAGCAGCTCCAACAGAACCAGGACAATGTCTTTTTCCTGTGTCTCTATACATACCAAACCAACAAAGTTCCCAAAACACAATACACATCACTCGCAAAGCAACCCTGGGTGCACTGTCGTCCCAGTGTTCATTTATGCCGTTGTTCTGGGTGAGTACAACCATTTTCCCAGTGTTCATTTCTGCCCTGCTGTTCCGGGCGCTCTTCTCCCCGCTGCCAAAATTCTAACAGTAGAAAGTAGGAAGCCCCGAAGCTCCCAAGAGTGAACTGAACCAGAAATGGAAAAATCTACCTCTGTAAAAGCTGTGCCTTCAACACAACTCCAGTGACATAAAGATCAACAATGCTGACCCTCCTATCATCCTTCTCTTACCCAGCCAGCCCCTCCCCGTCCTCTGTCCCGGACACGGACACGGCCTGGTACCCAAGGGCAAGTGCCATCAAGTAGCTCCTGAGAACCTCAGCAGAGTCCCGGCTACTGCGGCTCTTCAGGGGGAAGAGGAGGCTGGCATTGTGGGCACCACCAGGTGAGTCTCTGGAGCCCGGCTGGAGGCCCAAGTGCCTCCTTCAGGACCTGATGCCCAGCAGGACACTGCTCCTTCCGGTAGATCTGCGTGTGACGACGTGTGCCCTGGAACTTGTCCTTCAGCCATTCTGCACTGAACTGCACAACATGGTCCACCAGGGCCTCCAGCTGCGAAGGTGTCAGGAGCGCCCCTGGAGTAAGGGGGTGGATCCCTGCTCGGTACAAGGCTTCGTTCTTAATGATGTTCCCTGCAACACAGCAAGCGGAGGATGAGGGTGGAAACCACCCCCAAATGAAGCCACAGCTGGAGGGACGGCAGCAGACGCATGGGAAGACGTGGCGCCCTGCCGTCACAGGAGGCAGCGTCTGAGTCCACGTCTGCTAACCGGGCTTGGCCACTCTTACCCTGTGGAGACCAGGGGTAACACCGCCATATTGCTGTGGCCACTGCACAGGGCTTCTGCTGGGCATCGGGACGCGTGCTTCTCAGTGAGCAGCACGGCAGCGCTGGCGAGATCCTCCCTGGTCCGCAGCGGGTCACGCCTCGGATGTGCTTTAGAAGCTGGCTGTGGTACCTCCTGCCGCGCCGCGGGCATGAGACCAGCAGGCTCTTCAGCCAGGCCCTCTCTACTTTCTCCAACCACCCATCTCTTCTCCCACCCGGAAATGTGCTGTCTCAGCACTCCGGCCTCTAGCAGAGGGAACCTGCTTCTTGCTTGTGGCTTCCCAGCGCCTAATGCTGACCTGATGCTCCTGTGCCTTGACAGCATCACGCTCCAGCCGCAAGAGCAGCGGACATCAGCAAAATGAATGTGGGCTTCCAACCCCACGGTCCTGGGCCGGGCCCTCCCTCCATGCCTCCATGCCACTCTGCATCAGGCCATGGGGAATGCCAGGCAGACACGACCTCTGTACTTTGGAAGGTTATGCTCCAGTGCAGTTGTCAGGTCCCAAGAAACATCCAGTCAGGGTGAGAGAATTTAGGGCCTGTCTGATGGAACGCTCTCAGTTCCAAAGCAAGGGAAAGCTCAGGAAACTGAGTGGTCCCCCTCAAGACCTGCAATACTGGTGCAATGGGAGGTGGGGACCCTGAGGTCTGGTGACCCCCAGGGGAGTGGCTTTCTCACTGCACAGCCCGTGGCTCGGCCCTTTCCCACGGGGCTTACCTAACCCCGAGAAGAATCTCTGGTCCATTAGTGTATAGCACACAGGCTGGGCCCGCCCCAGAGCCTCCAGGGCCTGTCCTCGATGGAATGCTTCTGACAAGATGTCGCAAGTGGGGCTGAGCTCTGGGGGAGGACTCCAGGACATCTGGCAACTGTAGAATGCCAGGAAGCCACCGCCACCGAAGTGCAGGACCAACCTGGGAAGGGAGTCAGGTCATACTCACGGCCGGACCGCGGGGTGGTCAGGCCACAGGTGCATGTAGTGACTGACCACTACAGTCAGGTCACACCTCTGTATGTCCAGGCCCCACGCACACACAACCACCACTGTGCCGGTCAGGACCAGTGCACACACAACCACCACGCCAGTCAGGCCCTGTGTACACACAACCACCCCAGCGCTAGTCAGGTTACAGGTACCAGAGTCAGATCACAATACACAGTGGCCTCCATGTGCTTAGGACACACCCAGCATCCATCACGGCAGCACCAGGCCACAGGGAAACGTCGCCTACAGGTCACATACATATATACGCACACGCACCTGCCACCAGACAGCCAAGCCACACCACGTAGCTGCCACTGTCATGTCGCCCCACACGCACAGCTCCTATTCCACAGTCAGCTCACATGTACATTCAGTTTCTGCACCATCAGTCCTGATCAATCTGGGGAAACTGACGGGGGTCCCCAAAGAGAGAAAGGGATAGCTCATCAAAACTCAAACACTTCTCAGGACTTAATGGAGTAACTGCAACATTGCAACATTTTTCTGATTATAACAATCCGAGTTTACAAAAGGAACTCTAAAAAGCAGAAAACTCTGAAGTTCTAAAGATACGGCTACATGACCAGAAACAAGGCTCGTGAGTGAAAAGATGGCTTCCGAGGGGGACCATGGCTTCCGAGGGGGACCAGCCTCAGGCCAGATTTCCCAGACACACCTACCTGCCCTCCCCACAGCCTGTCCTCCCCACAGCCTGCCCTCCCCACAGCTGCCAGATAAAGCTCAGGAAAGCACAGTATCCTCACAAACTGAGAGAGAAAGGGCTGCTTTGTAAAGGTAGCTAGGGCTCCACAAGAGGAAGAAAAGGGAGAACAGGAAGAACCAGAGCCTGCCCCTGACCTAGTTAGTGTCCTAGAGAGGACAGAGAGAAACTCAGATAGGCATAAACATAGATAGGGAGCTATTCAAGAAGCAGCTCTCTTAGTTAGGAAAGAATTTTGAAGCAAAACTACGCACTTAATACTTTTAATACGCGGGCTGGGAAGGTGGCTCAGTGGTAGAGCGCTTGCCTTGCATGCATGAGGCCCTGGGTTCAATTCCCCAGCACCACATAAGCAAAAAGTAAAAAGCCGGAAGGGGCACTATGGCTCAAGTGGTAGAACGCTAGCCTTGAGCTGAAGAGCTGAGGGACAGTGCCCAGGCCCAGAGTTCAGGCCCCACGACGGACCCAAAAAAAAAATGCTTTTAATACACTTAATACTAATTATTTAAAATAACCCAGAAATCAAATTCCAAACTAGTATAGCAACCTCAGACATTGGGGTGGATGTCACAGAAAAGAAATAGCAAATAAAAGTATGTTTTACGTGTTTTCACTTTTTTGGATTTTCTTTTTTGAAAAAAGGTCTCACAATGTAGCCCAGACCGGCGACTTGCAATCCTACATCTATACCACCCAAGTGATGGAATTACAGGTATATGTTTGTATCTTAAAAGATTCATCTCAGGGAAGTGGCGCTGTAGCCCAAGTGGTAGAGTGCTTGCCTTGAGCTGAAGAGCTGAGGGTCTGCACTCAGGCCCAGAGTTCAAGCCCCATGACCGACAAAAAAAAGATTCATCTCAGAGGGAAAGAGGAAAAGAGTAAAAAAGGGTTTAATTTTTTGTAATTAGCTAATAAAAAATACAATTTAGCAGCCATAAAACAAGGAAGAAAAGGAACTTGGTAATTCAACAAAATTAAGAAAACTAAGTACATCTGGTCAATTAGACAATGCAGTTTATTTGCATGTATGAAAGTAGAATAAATTCATCTGTTGAAACTGTTGTAAGAAGAAGAAGAAGCCAGGTGCTGGTGGCTCAGGTCTGTAATCCTAGCTACTCAGGTAGCCGATATCGAAGGATCAAGATTCAAAGCCAGTCCAAGCAGGAAAGTCTGTGAGACTCTTATCTCCAATCAGGCACCAAAAAAACAACTGAAGTGGTGCTGTGGCCCAAGTGGTAGAGCACTAGCCTTGAGCAGAAAAGCTCAAGGACAGCGCACGCACGCGCGCACACACACACACACACACACACACACACGCACGCACGCACGCACGCACGCACGCACGCGCGCGCGCGCGCGCCCTGGAAGCGGCACTGTGGCTCAAGTGGTAGAGCACTAGTCTTGAGCACAAAAGCTCAGGGACAGTACCCAGGCCATGAGTTCAAGTCCCAAACTGGAACAAATAAAATTATTTGGGGGGGGGTTGCAGGAAGGAGGGAGGCCAAAGAACGGTTGAGCGAAGGTAATCGTTGTGGTCAGTTTTTTTAAAAAGAGTGGTAACAGAAACACTGTTAACTACATAATTTTTTTTTTTTTTGCCAGTTCTGGGACTTGAACTTAGGGTATGGGCACTGTGCCTGAGCCTCTTTTGCTCAAGGCTAGCGCTCTACCACTTGAGCCACAATGCCACTTCCAGCTTTTTCTGTTTATGTGGTACTGAGGAATTAAACCCAGGGCTTCATGCATGCTAAGCAAGCACTCTACCACTAAGCCACATTCCCAGCACCTACATAAAAATTTAAAATCCCAAAGGCCAATAAGCTTCATGAATCAAAGGCACAAGCATGGAAACAACACTGGCAACACATATCACAAAAAATGACCAACCTTCCTGTCAACAGGCTTCAAGTGAATAGTGCTCATACATGTGGCCAAAGCTCGGAAGAATTCTATTAAGTCAGCACATAAAAATGTGCAACTCTGGGCTAGACACGGTCACACCTGTACTCCCAGAAACCTCAGGAGGCAGAGATGTGGAGGATTGTAGCTTGAGGCAAACCCAAGCAAAAAATTAGTAGGAATTTATTTTAACAAACCAGGCAACATAGTTCAAATCTGTAATTTCAGCTATGTTGGAAGCACAGGTAGGGAGACCACACAGTTTGAGGCCAGCCTGGTAAAAACACAAGAACCTATCTGAAAAATAAAGCAAAAGCCCTAGAGGCATGACTCAAGTGGCAGAGTGCCTGCCTCAAAGTTCCAGGCCTTGCGTTCAAACCCCAGTGTCACTAACAGGCAGATTTAAGAATATGCTATCTGCTGGGCGACGGTGGCTCACGCCTGTTATCCTAGCTACTCAGGAGGCTGAGATCTGAGGACTGAGGTTCCAAGCTAGCCTGGGCAGGAAGTCTGTGAGGCTCTTATCTCCAATTAACCAGCAGAAAACCGCAAGTGGCCCTGTGGCTCAAGTGGTAGAGCACTTGGATTAAGCTGAAGAGCTCAGGGACAGCACCCAGGCCTAGAGTTCAAGCCCCATGACCTACCAAAAAAAGAAAAAATGTTCTCTCTCAACCAGCAATTCCTGTGGGAATTGATCCAAAGGAAATAATCCTAAATGTAGGAGAGTTCCATACGCAAAGCTACTGTTCTCAACATTCATAGACTTAAACTAGGAAAACCTTGTCCCTCCTCCTGTTGCAAAGACCCCAACAAGACAGCACATTACCTGGGCACGGGGTCCCTCCAGTCACCACTCTTGTTGGCTTTCTTTGCTCTGGAGAAGTTGTTCACCCAGACGCTGCCGAACAAACCAAACCTGACCTGCAGCCACGTCTGGGCACCTGCTGCAGGGCTGTGTCCTCCCGGGCACTCGGCGCTGCTGGCCCTGCTGGGACCAGGCTCCAGAGAGCAGGCCGCACCGGCACAGGTGTGCTCATTGCTGGGCCCGGAAGCCAGCGTGGGGTCCACAGCATCATCCTTCTCTGCTCCTTTCTGGAGAGACTCTGGCAGCAGGTGGCTTCCAGGTGGCTCCAGCTCTTCACTAGGATCAAATCGAAGGAATAATTTCTTGCCATGCACCTAGAAAAATATAAACACAGTTCCAAGCCCTGTAGGCCCAGCAGGGGCCCAAGGGCTCTGCAGACAGCCCTGGCCTCTGACTGACTCCTCGCCCACAGCTTCCTGAACTGCTTGCTTTGGCTCTCAATTCAGTGCTTAGGGCAGCTGGCTCATGGAATTAGATTAGCTCTAAGATAGACCTGCTCCAGACAGCACAGCTACTCTTCACACCTAATGGGTTTGGTACTATCCAGGGGTTAGCTAAGTAATACATACCAACTGCCACTCTTTTATTCAATTTAATGAATTTCCTTTCTTCTTGCCAGTCCTGGGGCTTGAACTCAGGGCTGGGGCACTGTCCCTGAGATGCTTTTGCTCAAGGCTAATAACACTCTACCACTTGGAACCACAATGCCACTTCTGGCTTCTTCTGTGTATGTGGTACTGAGGAATCAAACCCAGGGCTTCATGCATGGTAGGCAAGCACTCTACCACTAGGCCACCTTCCCAGCCCATAATTTATTTTCTATGCTAGAACTAATCAATCAGCATGCACACACACAAACTGACTATAGCCAGAGATAACACTCAGTAAAATATAGTGCCTTTCCCAGCAAATTTGGCTTGCCTGGTCTGTAACCTCACCTGGGCATCAAGGAGCCACAGCGACTGAAGGACCGCAGGGCAGAGCTTCTTACTACTGCCCCCTGTCTTGACCACCTGCTGGCCCACAAAGGGGGAGACCAGGTGGTGAAATTTCCTCAAGGATGGTCCTTCTGGCATCCCTGTGGGCAGAAACAGGCAAAAGAGGTCACTGGACTTAGTCTGTCCCTCCCCGTCCTACCCACTCCTCCCCTCTCTCCCACCCTCCCTACACAAACACACACACTTTCTGTGATGCTGAATGCCAAGTAGTTCATTTTTGCTATCAACTCCAAGAATATAAATGGCCAAAAGAGAGCAGGGCTGAGGGTGCAAGTCAGAGCACAGAATGGCCAGCTTCCTGTGAATGCTTTCTCTTCCCAGCCCAGACCTGTCTCCTGACAGCAACAGTGTGCTCAGCAGCAGATCAACAGCACCATGCACTGCAAAAGCAGCCCACTCCTGGCCTGGGCCCTATCTCTTAGCTTTTTCTCTCAAGGCTAGTGCCTGAGCCACAGTTCCACTACCAGCTTTTGGGTGGCTAACTGCAGATCAGAATCGCACGAACTTTCCCACCTGGATGGCTTTGAACTGCGGTCCTCAGATCTCAGCATCCTGGCAGCTAGGAGCCCTGCCAGCCCTTGTAACTTTTTGTGTGGATCTTGGACCCCTAACTCATCTTCTCTCCTGGTTTCACCGCCACCCCTTCCCAGGGAAGTCATTTCAGTCCTCAGCTGCTGACTTATGGAGGTGGACCCCTAGGTAGGGGAGAAGCAGGAGGTGACGTCCCGGCAGGCAGCGCTGACAGGTGCAGCAAGCACGGAAGCAATCATGCTCACAGAGCCAGGAGGCTGTCTCCACGGTAACCACAGATCATTACCCAGTGATCCCCCCGCCGGGAAGGCCCTCAGCCTTACCCAGGGCCGCCTCATCAGCGGCGTCCGCCCCAGCACCAGACCCTGTGGGCTCGGGGGTCCCGGGTCCCCCCCGGAGGCGGCTGGCATTTCGGAAACACCCTTTAAAGTGACTTTCAACTGCACACCAGGGACGCGGCCCGGGCCCAGCCAGCTTCCGGACCCCCCCCCCACAAAGGCCGCCCGACTAACACGGGGTCCAGCCTGGCCCAGCCCCCTGAGAAAGTTCTGGAAAATGCAAGAAGCTTCTGGAAAAACGGGAGAGTTCCGGGGAAAGCTGGCGTCTTCCATGCACCCCAGTGCGGGGCGGGGGGGGGGCAGGAGGGTCTCGGGACCGCCCTCCGCCGCCTTCGGGGGACCCCGGCTAAGACCAGACGCGGCCTGTTCCCACGACGGAAACGCGTGACGACGCGGGCACGTGCGGGCCGCCGCGAGGGGCCTCCCTCCGCGCGGGGAAGGGGCCCGCGGGGGGCGCGGAC
>NW_012267290.1:2579443-2586356 GCF_000151885.1 Dipodomys ordii | reverse complement strand
ATGCAAGGCAAGCACTCTACCACTGAGCCACATTCCCAGCCCGTCCAGCATCTTTTTTGAATGGCACTGACATGTACCCCACCCCCAGCATGCCATCCAGAAACAACATCTCTTATGCTATCTTGATGGGGAGTATCAGGTCCGAGTGAGCAAAGAGGCTGCTTATTCTGTTTAGAGTGAGGTACCAGTTCATCGTGAGGTGATCTGATATTATATGGAATTTGTTCTAAAGGAAGTAGCACATATTTTAAGCAAGTGTGTACTTCCTATGGCCGACATGGGCCCCTGTAGCTTCAGGGTTTGAATCTATTTGCAGAGTTGCATAATCTATCAGGAACCTGGGTTCCTAGCAATAGCCTGATTTCAACTGCTGGGGTTTGAACTTAGGACCTAGGTACTTGCTAGGCAGGCACTCTACTGCCTGAGCCACACCTCCAGTCCAGTAGCTTGATTTGGTAAGTTTGGCTATTCCTTTGCCAAACTTTGCTGGTTTTATAGAGAACAGTGGTTTTTTTCTACCTGCTCTGGAAAGTTAAATGATGCCCCAATGTTCAGCAGGTTTGGCAAAAGCCAAGTGACAGGTAGGACCAGTCTGGATGGGGACAAATCTGCAAGTGTTTGAAGTCAGGGTCTGAGTTCAAACCCAGGGATGGAGCCACAGCGTGGCCTCAGGGACATTCCTCCCCTCTCAGCCACGTCTGGAGGAGCAAAGAGCTGTCCTGTCACCTAAGAAAGTAAGGCCACAGGGACAGGTAGGACAAAGCTCCAGCCTCCAGGCGTCCATTTGGATTGAACCAGAAGGCGGAGCAGAAGAGGCAGAAGCAGTGGGGATCACGTTCTAAGGTGCAAGTTCAGCCAGGGCTCCTGGAGAGGTCATCTGCTGCCCGGGAAATGGAGCCTTGGGAGTCCAAACAAGAGCTATTAACCGGGCTCCCACAACCCCCCTGCCAACCCACGCAGGGCAGGGCGCCTCCTGCTTCTACCCACGGGGCGGGGGCAGGGCCGTTGGGTTCAGGTCACAGCAGCCCTCTCTAATGAGGAAAAGCCAGAGGTGACCCAGCCAAGGGCTGGGCCGCACACCCGGTTCACGAGCCAGCACTGCCCCAGACGTCCAGCTGCCAACAGGATGGGGGCAAGTCCTCAGCCAGCGGCCTGCAGAGGATCTGCGGAGAGACTCCGTGCCCAGCGCCGCAGCACTGTTCCATTAAGGGAGGGAGGAGCAGGGAGGGATACAGATAAATTTATTAGTTAAATACTGATTTTACAGCCATTTCACCTTAAGACCATGTTAACAGGTTTGCGGGGTCGGGAAAGGATGGGAGGCGGCCTCAGGGGGAAGACAACGTCCAGGATGATTAGAACAGGATCTTGGTTCAAAGATGTTCTTTGCAACGACCAGAGGTGTGGGGGGAGGGGCGGCGTTGGGGAGGGGATGGAGTAATGCCACAGCCACGGCTGAGGACGGGACAGACATGGTCAGTTCAAGGACAGCTCTGATGGCCCTGGAGGCCGCAGTGCCGTCTCGCATCCGGCACCTTCTTTCTTCCCATGGGTTTCGTTTGGCTCCGGATTTGCTTCCCACGGATCTTTGCAAACTCTCGTGTGTTTTACCTTGTGGACGGAGGCTCTGTGGAGGATAGGTGCAGGTCAGGCACCGTCTGACCCGTGGAGAGGCCAAGGCCCTGGCGGGCTCCTAGAGTCCTGGGGACGGCCGCTGTCCACAGATGGAGGGCGGGGGGCTCCCAGGTGGAGATGAGCATCACCAGCATTGCTATAGCAGCAGGTTTTGTCCGTCCTTGGAGCATATGGAATGGCGGCAGACCTGAGGGCCACTGGGGGACCACACTACCTAACTCTTCCCTGGCGGAGGGAAGGGCATGTTCAGGGCGGGCTGGGGAGGGCGGGGCGGCCAAGCTGTGTTTCCTGGAGTGGTCCCACGTGGTCATGCAGTGTCTCCTCCTCCGTCTCCCTGGAAACGCTCCGGGCTACACCTCGTGCGTGGAGGCAGATCGCCAGGCCTCGGGGGGAGTGTTAGGCCAGGCCAGGGCTGTCCCTCGGGCGCGAGCCCCGCCCCGACCCAGGCAGAGGCTCTGTGCAGCCTGCCTGGGAGCCCAGAGCCCCAGGCCATCTGGCTGTCCTCAGGTCCCCAGCACTGGAGCATGATGGAAAACCACCGCCTTGGGTCACAGTGTCAGGAAGAGGGGAGAAGCCCCTGGCTCTGTCCAGCGCAGTGGGGGAGAATGAGAAAGGCGTCCAGCTCCAGGCCTGAGATCTGGCAAACTCAGACAGCCAGCCCCGGCCGCCTCCGGCTGACCGTCCATGGGCTTCAAGTTCTTCCCAGGGGTTCCTCTGGAGCCATTCCCAGACAAGAGGGGGAAGGCCGGGGAGGCCCAGCCTCGGTCCCTGCTGCCCCAGGTCCCACGTCTGAGCAGGAGTTTGAGGAGGGAGGGAGGGAGATTATGCAGTGATTATGTCCCCGTGACTGTCGGTCAATACCAGGCTGTTCCAAGAGTCCTGCTTGGAGCTGGCCTGCGGAGACTGGCTGACCGGAGACGCGTAGCCTTGCGGGGAGAGCTTCAGGGTGGAGAGGACGGGGTGGATGGAGGGTCCATGGCCGGACACTGCACTGACGGAGAACGTCTGAAAAGCGGAAAGCAGGTGAGGTCATTGGGAGACTGGGAGGGCTGAGGGCGGGGCCGGGGAGGGGAGGAGGACGGCAAGTGCTGCCCTCTGCTGGGACCGAGCAGCAAGTGCTGCCTTCTGCCTCCGCCCTGGATGCAGGGAGGTCTGTATCATCCTGTGTCACTGGCGGTGAGCCAATAGGATTGCAAGTGCTGTGTGTTCTCAGAAGGGTGTGAGGGCCACGGCACATTTTCTACAATCTTATCACCAGCGCATCACAAAGCGGCTGTTCTCCAGAACTGTGGCTCTCTGGGACCAGGTCCTACATAAAGCTAGTTAGGACATGGCGTTGCCTAACCCCAGGGCAGACAAGAGATCAGAGAGGCTGGAGTGTCAGAACAGGGAGGTAGGTGGTAACATCACATTCCCGAAAGAGGGAGAAGAGCGCGGCGCCATCATCACCTACAAGAGGCGCCTGTGGCCATGTGCCTGAGGCTGGACCTCATGAACTGGTAGCCTGCCTACCATGCTCACCACCGGGCCCCCAGCCGCTTCCAGGCCTGCGTCTGTCCATCCTCCTGCTGAGATCCGTCTGGGCCAAGAGCCCTGCTCTGCCTCCAGCCCAGCCCCCGCGGGTGTGTGTGTGTGTGTGTGTGTGTGTGTGTGTGTGGTCTGGCTCCTCTCTGCCCCATGTGCCAACCCCTGGGCCCCTCTCTTCATCTCCAAAGGTCACTGGGCTGCTCCTGCACATCTGCACACCCCAGTTGGGGCTATAGCACTGTGCTGGATGGGGCATCAGTGGCCCCATCAGTAGTCTAGAATGGGGCGTCTCCTTCTGCCACCTGCAGCCCCCACTCCAGCACCGGCCGAGCTCCTGGGGTCTACCTCCCCGGCAGCTCTGTCTCCACCCACGAACGTACCTGGGACATGGAGCTGCTGTGGCCGTAGTGGGCTGACAGCCCGGGCTCTGTCTTGATGGGGCGCATCTCCTCGCTGCTGCTGCTGCTGGTGGTGGCACTGCTGGAGGTGCTGGAGGTGGGAGGGAGGCTCTCGCTGCCCGGAGGACCTGGAGTGAAGTGAGAGTCATGACACCTGATGGGGGGGGGAAGGACAACTGCAGGGGGGCCCCCCCCCGAGACCCAGGCCATCCCAGAATGGCAGAAGGGTCAGGATTCCAAGGGTACTTTTCAAAAATAGTAGTAGTACAAAGGTGATGTACAAAGGGGTTACATTACATAAGCTGAATAAAGAACACGTTTCTTTTTGGACAATGTCACGCTGTCTCCCAGTTCCTCCCTCCCATCCCCACCCACACGCTGTAGAGTTCATTTTCTACACAGTGTCTACTAAGCACCAGTACTGCATTTGTTCACCTTTTGTCCCTCCATTCTTCAACCGGCACTTGTTCAAATGACCTGCTCATCCCTTCTTGCTCCCCAGCATTCCAATATTGAGGCCCCATATGTTTTAAGATTCAAAACTTGAGATTCCCGAAAGTGCAAATGCTATATATTGTAACTCCAATTAAATTCATAGATGTCTTCACAGAAGAATGTGAGTAGTAATGGTAATTTGGACACATGGAGGCTGTAAATGGCCTGTGTTAGTTCACAGGAACTGCCTGCTTTCTGTCTGTACCTGTGGCAGCAGTGGGGAGGAGGAGGGGGGGTTCCCAGGCGCTCCGTGGTACTGTGGAGGAGTAGAAGAACTCCACTGGAGTCAGAACATTCTAGGAGGAGGTATTTCTACTGGGAGGAATACACCATTGTTGAATTGGGAACGTTTGAACTTGACCGTGGTGTTGGCTGTGGAAACGGGCAATGAATCTGACCCGTCACGCCTTCCGTGACAAGATAACCTTTCCAGAGTAGCCCACTGTCGGCTGCACAAAGAGCAGTCATGTGCTCGATTCGGTAGCAGTGCAGGGTGGGGAATGCTCTGGGCAGTGGGAGGCATTGCCAACCCTTTTCTTAATCTATCAAAGAAGAAGACAGAGCGACGTGGTAAAACCCTGGGTTCTCAGTCCAGATCGGCTGATGAACAGCTTTGTGATTAAGTCATCACCCTCTTTGGGCCTCAGTTTGCTGATTAGAAACATGGGAAGATGGCACACCCCACGGTACTCAGCCAGTGAGGAAACAGAGGAGGGACCTGAGCACTAGGGAAGAAACGGCTTGGTGTAATCACTCAGGGTGTGCCTGCCTGCCCCGCAGACACCTGATTTGTAAAGTCCATCAGCAAAGACTGGCTTTCACTGCAAAATAGAAAAAAAGGAGGGAGGGAGGGGGGAAAGAGAAAGAAGGAAGGGAGGGAGGGAGAGGGAGTGAGGGAGGAAAGGAGGGAGGGAGGGAGAGAATAGACAGACTGTTTCTCATAAGAGATTAGGTCTTGTAAGGATCACGGACTATGAGACACTATTTATGAAGAAGTTTGTAGAGTACAAAACACCACATAATGGTAGTGATGCTTTGGCTGCAGATCAATCTGTTGGGAACATGGTTAACGGGACTTTGTCCTCCAAAGAGAACCTCTCTCCTCCAGACCTCCCCTGCAAGCAGCAGTAACCAGAGCACAGCCTGCTTCAAAGGTCTTGTTCTATGGTGGTATTATTATTATTATTACTTTAACTGGGCAATTCATTCTGTCTGAGAGCCAAGGACGGACCTGGGTGACCTGGGCTGGCACGTCCACCCAAGAAGATCCTGTGCTCATACTCTCCCAGGGCTACTGACCACCCACCTACTTACACACAGATCTCCTCACCTGCTGGTGTCTTAGCTTTATTCAAGTTCTTGGGCTTCCGTTTTCTGGTTTGAATTCCTTCTTTCCTCATTGCAAGAGGTCTAGGGACCTAGAAGAGAGAGTCACAGGTCAGTAGGCTTCCTACTTGTATTATCTGCCACAGCGCGCGCGCACGCACACGCACGCGCACACACACACACACACACACACACACACAGCCCAACATCTAAGCAATCCTCTACAAACCCAGGACCCAAGACTAAGTGGGCAGTTTTTCACGAGAACCACTGCAGGTAGTAGGTGTGGCAGATGGTAGAGAGCTGGCCAGACATACGTGAAGCTCTAGGTTTGATCCCAATGCTGAATAAAACTATTACTGGGCAACTATACTACCTGGTACATCATTTATACTGGAGAAGTGGGTTTTTTTCCCACCATAAGTTTGGTTTAGTGAGAAAGACAGATGAGTAGAAATAACCAGACAGACTGAGGGGTGGTCCAAGCAAACAAAGGAGAAACAGTAGGAGAGGAAACATGAGGCTATCCCGGGGGGGCTTCCTTAGGAGGTGTCACAGAGCTGTATGAGGCTGCAGTGTAGACGGACACACAGTTTATACAGCAGGATCACTGCATGCAAAAGCCTTAACATTCACACCAAGACACTGAAAATGAAAGGGATGCCGGGAAGGCAGGCAGAAACAGGCAGGTGGGGAAGGAAGGCATGGAGGACTGCAGCTCTGCCCTGCACCGGGTCTGGCTGCACACAGCCAACAGTGGAGTTCACGGGAGGACCAGAGAGCAAGGCTGGAGGCTGGAGAGGCTGCCTGTATGTTTCCCTACACAGCTCCATGTGTATGATATAGACCATGTTATATGTTAATTTTTCCTGCTTAAGGGTTTTAAAACTTGCTTCAGAAGTTCTTTTGCCATCCCCAAAATTATGTAAGTATTTTATCTTACATTCTCTTCACGTGTGTGTGTGTGTGTGCATGCATGTGTGTGCCCTCCCGCCAATACTGGAGCCTGAATTCATGGCCTGGGTACTGTTTTCCTCAAGGCTGGCACTCTACTCCTTGAGCCACACCTCTACTTCCAGCTTTAGGTGGCTAATCACTGATCAGAGACTCACAGCCTTTCCTGTCTGAGTTGGCTTTGAGATCCTCAGACCTCAGTCTCCTGAGTAGCTAAGGTTATAGGCTCCAGCCACCGGCAATCGGTTTCTTCACATTCTCATTGCCTGGTGTTTTAACTGTATTTAGTTTGTTGTTCAGTATGTTTGTTGCAGTATTTTATTGTCCAGTACTTTCAGTTAATTATATTTCAAGTGTGCCTTACATTTCATGTCTTTAATTCATCAAAGTTTACTTTTGTTTAAGGTAAATATGAAGGTCTTGCTTTGCTTTACCAGACAAGTAGTTATTTGCACCAACTCATTTTTGGGTTTTGTGGTTTTTCTTTTTTGGATGGTCGTGGGGCTTGAACTCTGGGCCTGGGCACTGTCCCTCAGCTCTTCAGCTCAAGGCGAGCGCTCTACCACTTGAGCCACAGC
>NW_012267290.1:2567460-2577818 GCF_000151885.1 Dipodomys ordii | reverse complement strand
GTGTGTGTGTGTGTGTGTGTGTGTGTGTGCTCAGTCATGGGGCCTGAACTCAGGGCCTGAGCACTAACCTTGAGCTTTTTCTGCTCAAGGCTAGCAATATACCACTTGGAACCACAGCTCCACTTCCGGTTTTCTGGCGGGTTGATTGGAGATAAGAGTTTCACAGACTTTCCTGCCCAGGCTGGCTTTGAACTGCGATCTCAGCCAGGATTGCAGGTACAAGCCACCAGTGTCCAGCGTACATTTTGTTCTATTGAAGCCTTTGCAAGACTTTCTACCTGGCTGGGATCAAGCTATATAAGGTCAGGCCTTGTCTTGTTTACAGACTATCAAAGCATTTTCTAATGCTCACTTTAGCACAGTGTAATATTCCATCATCGAAAATACATGCCATCTTCTTACTCTTCATTCAATAATCAGGTAATCTTTATCTAATATCTGGTCTTTCTTTCATAAATACTGACCCTTCTGCATGTAAATCTGAGAACTTCCGGCTATTCTTTCGGGCACTCTCCTGGAAATAGAATGTCCAGATTTCTACTTACATTCTTGAAATCTCCAGATTGCCCTGCGAAAGGCTTCATTGCCTCCTTTTTCCCACTTTAATGCGTCCTCCTGGCCTGCTTGTCCAGCAGTGGCTGGACAGCTCCCTGGCTCACAGGCGCATAAACACCTCTATGTAATAAGCGACAGCATCTCAGAGCGGACCCGGGATGGGCGCTCCAGATGGCTGCTGACCTCCAGCATCAGCCTGTCACTCACTCACCACACCTTTCTCCTGGCTGTACAATTTCACTACTGACAAATTCCTTGCACTGTGCCTCTTTGCCCTGGTGAGAGACGTGAGGACAGTGTCAAGCCCGGCTCAGAACTTCCAGAAGTCTCTGACTCCGTGTGATCCAAATTTCCTGCCCCTCATTTTTGTCCTGCGGTCCGCCAGTGAGGTAGATCCTCTCCCCTTCGCCATCCCTGTGAGTGGGGTGTGCGCTGGGGGAGGGGGTTCCAGCACTTTCTCTCCTCGGGGCCCGCTCTAAGGGAATGTGGGCTGGAGGATGAGGGGCCCTCCCCCAACTCTGGGTACGCAACAGTCATCCGCACCTGCAGACAGGTAGCCGTGTGGGTGCCGGGCAAACAGTCTGCAGGTGCGCAGGGCTGTTTGCTCAGGCCCGGAGCTGAGCGCAGCAGGCACAGAGGCTATTTTTATTCTCAGGCCACACTGAGGCCCCTTCACCAAGGTCACCGATCTCCAGAGCCTGCACCTCCAGCATCAACAGCACGGTCAGCACATCTGCAGCCGGCCAGCCCTGTGCCTTCCACCCATGTCCTCCCAGGAGGGAAACCACGGAGAGACCACCGCCCAGAGGGCGGACTAGTGATGTCGGAGTCTTATTTGCAATAAATAAACACTAGATGGCACTACATCCTCAACATTGAACCATGCCTGAAGTGTCGCTTATGCCAGGCTTGGGGGTGGAGGACTTTCTGGATCATCTCCAATTGGTATGAGATGTTCCACTAAAACAAACAAAAAACCCACTATATTCAGATGAGGGCAAAATATAAAATCACCATCACCCAGCTTTCAACAATTTGTAACCAAAGCTAATCTTTTCTCATCTGTACTTCTACCCACTTTCCCCCCATCTTTCACTATCAAAGAAAATCTGAGATAGTCTGTCGTTTTTCTCATGGGTCTCAGTGTGGTTCTCCAACAGGTAAGATTTGTACTCTTCTGCCATGACAGAGAAGCAGACCAGCTGCTTCCCTCTGTTCCTCTCTGGGGAAGGAAGGGCCCCTTCTCTCCATACTGATGGTTTCCGAGGATGGAATCTTGTCAAGGGCCCCAGCCGATTTTGGCCGTGTTCTCTGCTCAGCTTCTCTCGCCTTGAGAAACACACAGAAGTTTCACCTGCAACTCCCACAGGCCGGCCGGCCTGCCTGCCTCAAAGAAAGAGTTCAATTATTTTCCTGGCTGCAAATAGGTTTCGTCTGTGAGAAATACATATTGAACACCTGCTATTGATGCATCATCAGGAGCCAATAGAGTGCCTAATGATGTAGCTGGTCAATGGGGCCCAAGGTATCAATCAGAAGTTGCAGGATCAGGCAATCTGTGCTCAGAACAAACATCCTCCACCTAGTGTAGGACTAGAGGCAGACGCTGCTAGTCTAGGACAGGAAGTATGGAGTCCATTCCAGACGGAAGGGTCAGCGCTTACACCACAGCCAAAAGGAAGAGCTGGACAGGAAATGAAAGCCATGCTGCTTCAAAGCTCTCCATCGGACAGGGCTAGGTCTCCCCACAATAACCCCATAACTCCAAAGCTATCGAAGTTCCCATATTTTCTACTTCAAATTTGCCATCCAGACTGTTCAGTAATGTTACATATCAAAACTTTAACTGGTTATCACAAAGACAAGGTCATCGTTGAGGAAAGTAGAGCACACGAATTCCATAGATGATTACATACATAACAGTAACCTCTGCACATCACCTTGACAGTAAAATTAAAAAATAAATTCTGTAGACAGTGGTGGCAGCAAAGACCATCGGAGGGGTTGATGACTGAAAAAATGTCAGAGATTGTATTACCCACTTTAAAAAGAAATGAGCTAAAAAAATTAAGAAATCTAGCTGGGTGCCAATGGTTGATACTCAAAAGACTGAGATGTGAGCACCACAGTTCAAAGCCAGTCTGAGAAGACAAATCCTCAAGACTCTTACTCCAACTGACCAGCAAAAAGTTGAACTTGGCTCAAGTGGTAGAGTGGCACTCTGAGTGAAAAAGCTGAATGTAAAACCCAGAATTAAAGCCCCAGTAACAGTGTACCACACACACACACACACACACACACACACACACACACACACACACATCTCACCATTCCACGCTGCTCCCAGTCTTCACTGAGGGAGTAGCTATTTTACCCTGTTGTATCTGACAGAGTATCTATTCTCCCACCTCCCTTGGGCTGAAGAATGAAAAGAATGAAGGTCTGCCGTTTAGCACTACCTCTAGGGGAAGAGAGGGTAACTGAGCCCCAAAGAAACTCTGAAACTGGACATGAGACTTAGTAACCACCATATACATTTCTTCATAGGAAGGCCACTGGGCAGGACCTCCGGAGGCAGCTCCACCAGCAGTGCCTGCGGGGGCCTGGGGGCTCTGGCCCACTCACCACCCACCTGGGACCAGTGGGAACCTCACCCTTGGAAGTGGGTCAGCCCCTCCCCACTTGGACAGGGCAGGGTTGTGATACTAGTTGTAAAGTACTTTGCAAACAAGAAGAAAAACTTGAGCACAATGGCCAAGGAGTGCTTTGCAAACACCAAATGAGATAGCCATGATGGATGATGGTTAGGGGCTGGGATGGGGGGGAGGGGCAAAGCTTGGTGCGGGTCTGGGGGAGGGGAGAGGACAGATAAAAGAGCCAGGAGACTGGGGAATCTGACCTCTTCTCAAGCGGGGGCAGGCACGCGGTTGGAGGATCATGGTTTGGGAATCAGGATCACAGGCTTGGCTCAAGTTTGAGGCCTTGCAAAAGCTGGGCCCAGAGATCTCAGAGTTCCTGATCATGGGAACTATGACTGATGACAAACCGTGTCCTAGACCCCAAACTGGAGCTCTCAATCCTCGACGTCCCAGGCCACACTGCCTGCCATCAGGATGGCTCTTCCTAGCTATCATGGCAAACTGGTCCCGCCCAAGTGATTTCTGCAGGAGCTGGTGTCCTCAGAGGCTCTAGCTCAATCCTCCTTCGCTCCCAGAAGCTTGCCCACCGTGGCTCTGCTCTGGGACTCCAGGTTGAGAGAAGGAAAGAAGCAGGAGGGAGCGAGGGAGAAGAGATCAGAGTCCTGGTGCAGCACCCTGAGAGCACTGGCCCCAGCAGGGCACGGCTGGAGAACCCAGCAGGGCCCACATGCCAGCTGGCCCTGCAGGGCCACGCCCTGACCAGCTGGGGACTTGCCCCGAGGGCCTTGTGCTTGCTAAAGGAGAGCCAGGCCTTGAGTCGGCCCACACTGGAGGGACCTCACACGGCTGTGCGGCTGCTTCTGCCGGATGCACCACAGCGCCAATATCCACAGAAGGGAATCTGCCCCTTGCTTCCCGTGCCAGCCCTGGGCACACAGGCACATTAGAAAGGTAGCAGAGTCTCCGGTAAGAGGTGCCCTGGTCTAGCTGTGGCCCAGAGGCTCAAAACAAATGATTTTATGAGATGTGACCCCCTGCCGCAGGCCTGAGCCTTATAGTCTCCTCCTGGGGCTTCCCCCTCCATCCCAGATCACTCCGGGACCTGTTGGGGGAGGGAAGCTTGGAGGACAGTCATCTATCTATTTCCAGCAGTTGGAAGGTGGAGAACTCGTCCTTGAAAAGCCAGCCTTTACCTAGGCTGGTTAAGGAGAGGGGAGGTCACCTGCCCAGATCTCCCCCTCCCCCAACTGAGGGGCTTCAGGAACAAAGTCTCAAGCCCCACCCAAATGTCTCTTGTTGAGCCCCAGCCCCACGTTGCATCCAAAGTTCATCAGAGATTGGGCCTGGATTTCCTGACTAGCCCAGATCTGCCCCCGTGGCTGGCGCCTGGGTGCAGGGCACGAGGTACAAACCAGCCCTGATTTTCCTGGCAGCCCTTGAGCCTTGGCTTCTGGGCTTCGTCAGGCTCTGGGCAGGGCCTGTGACAGCAGGCTGGCGGGGAGGCTTGGGGCTGGGCCTCCAGGGGTCAGGATTAAAGCACCTATTTTGGAAGCTTCCTGGGCTGGGGAGAGAAGTGGCGATGGCACCTGGGCCTTGTGGACTTGCCCGGCACCGCTGCAGCCTCAGCTCCTGCCCGCCGTGCCCACCCACGACTGCCTCCCAAGCAGAGAGGACAGGACTCGGGTCATCAGCCAAGTTGCAAACAAACCCCCAGCGTTCTGGAAGGAAGAAAAACACCAGGAACAAGAAGGCAGGAAAGAAGAAAGGAAGGAGGAGGGAGAGAGAGACAGACAGAAGAGGAGGGAAGTGCTCACAGTGCAGTGTCCCAGATCAGATTCCTACTTCTGCTGCACCTGGTCCATGCACAGGAGGGCGGGCAGAGGGGGTGGCTGGTGCGCAGGAGAGGGTAACCATAAAGAAATGTTAGTGCGGCCTAATAGGTCTTACCTAGGCTGGAGCCACATGGCAGAGCTGGGACTGAACCCCGGTTGGCAGCCTCTCGCAGAGGCCTTAACTGTCCCCTTAGACTCAGCCTTTTCTGGGGTCAGTAGCAAGTGTGGCAATAGGGCTCACTGGCCGGGCCAGCGAGGGTCACAGGAAGCCCAGGTCCACACTGTCTGCTCTTCCACGCTCTGCTCTTCCAATCTCAGACAGAGACAGATCTGCCTCCTTCATCCCAGTCAGGATTAGACTCTGGGATTGCTAAGAAGCCCCTCCCGTGGGGTACGATTATAGGACAAACCCTCCGTATGAAGGAGGGTGGGAAGGGAGTACTGGCATTTGAACCTGGCGGTGGGTCTGTGGTGGACATGCGGAGCTCGCTCGATGCAGGCTGTGGGCTGTGGCCCGCCATGAACGTCCTATAACACCCACAAATGCACCACTGCACCACACACCTGTGTCCTGTGTCCCTGGCAGTGCCCACTCCCTGGTTCACAGGCTCACGGCCACAGGCTGAGTGACAAGCACCAGAGCCTTGCTGGGCTCAGGAGTGAATCTCTGGCTGCTCACGGACTCCCTGGGCTCGTGACCACCCTTCTCTGAAGCCGGCCTTGCTCCGTGAGTATAGCTCCTTCCAGTTAAGGCCCTGAGGGTCCTGAAGACCAGCGGTCCTGGGTCCAACCTGGGACTACTTGGAGGCGGAAAACAAGTCCAGAGTGACACTCCCAAAGGTCAGTGCCCTGATCTCCACCCTCTCCCCCCCCCCCCAGCACACAGCTCCCTGCTGGGTCATGCGAACTCAGTGTACACTGCTCTGCACCCCACAGTGTCTGGTGAGCAGCAGAATCGCAGGCAAGACAGGATGCATCTGAGAGCTCTGCTCCCGGCCAATGCAGAGATGGATTCGTGATGCACACACCTCGTAGCTATGTTTGCCGGGCCAAGGTTTGCCAGTGGCACACGTGTGTGTACAGAGGGTAGCACTAATCACCAGCACACCCCGCCAAAGTCAAGTCACTCTAAGAATCCAATAGAATACATTCTTTCCTAGTTTGCTTTTGTCATTGAGAATTTGTGTCTGTTGGTTTGGTTTGGTTTTTGGTGCCGGTGCCCAGGTTTGAACTCAGGACCAGGGAGCTCTTCCTCAGCCTTTTCCCTCAAGGCTGGAGCTCCACTTCAGGATGTTTGGTGGTTAACTGGAGATGAGAGTCTCTCTGACTTTCCCTCCTAGACTGGCTTCAAACAGCAATCCTCAGCCCCCTGAGTAGCTGGGCTTACAGGTATGAGCCATTGGCGTCTAGCTAGAAATTTGAGTTTTTAAACTCAAATTGGACTAAATGTTAACATTTTTTCTAAAGCATTTTTAAATTAAATAAATAGTTAATAAAACAAGAATCTTGGCCTAGGACTTGGAGCATTAGAGATGTTTCTTCCTTCACCCCCACCTTCAGTTTCCTGACAGCATTTCATTTCAAAATAGTCCCAAAGACTCCACACAACACCTTTTGCACCCTGGGCCCAGGTGCCACCCCATCTGGCAGGGTGACATCGGAAGGAAGAGGGAAGTCTCTCCCCTGGGTGCAATCCCAGCACACGTGGGAAGAGATCAAACGCTCCTGCCAACCACCCCGTGGGCGAAGTCCAGCACGGTGCTTGCGCCTCCTGTCACCAGGCTGTGCTGGCATCCTTGCCAGCCCTCCTCCCAGCCTGCCCCATCTCACGATGCCCAGGGTGGGGGTGGGGGCCGAGCGTCCTGGGCGTGAGGGATGTGACACAGCGCAGCTCGCAGGAAAGGCACCTGGCCATAGCTCGTCAAAAGCCTGTGTAGTGGATCCACAAATTCCACGCCAGGAATCTAGCCCACAGAGGTGTTGGCGCGTGTACAGAGGGCCTGGGCAGCAGGAGACCTACTGGGACAGTTGTGGCAAGCAACTGAAATGTTCTCCAGTGTGAACTGGCAGGGTCAGTGAGGGTGTACTACACAGCCAAGAACAGAGGTGGTCTCTATTACTGATAGGAAAGCCTTTCCAACAGACACGATGTAACACCTGGAGCAAAGTAAGGACCGATACAGACGATACCTCTTACAAAAAGAAGGGAGGAAGGGTAGGCTTGTGGGATCCTTTGTGTATAAAGTATCTCTATGAAGACAGACTGCTGATACTGCTAGCTGCTTCCTGAGAGGCATTCTGGAGATCAGAGCTGGGGAATTTTTTTTCACTACCTGCCTTGATGTAACCCTTGTAGTACTATGTGATTATTTCCTGTGGACCACTGTCAACTGTTTCCTGTAGTAAAATCCTTAACCTAAAGCCAGGCAGGTTTTAGTTGAATGTGGTAGCACCTGCCTGTAATCTCAGCTACGTGAGGATCTTGAGTTCAGGGCTGACCCCGATAGTTTGCAAGATTCTATGTCTGAAACAAAACACAAGGGCTAAAAGACAGCTCAAGCGGCAGAGTGGCTCCTAGCAAAAGTGGCAGTTTCACGGCCCGTGTGGGAACGAGCAGACGAATAGACGTGCTGGGCAGCTTCCATCTATAGCGCTTTCCGGAAGAGCCTCACCTCACTCACAGAAGCAACCTGGCTCCCAAGTGAGGAAATGCACCCCGTTTGTCCCACTGTGCAGCCGGCACCTGCCACCCTTCCCTGGACCCTGGCTGCACCCCAGCCACCCTGCACCAGCCCTGCTTGGCCTCTCATACCCAGCCGCACACCTGCAGCACACCTAGCTCCTTTGCTTTAGTTGGCCCCCAAAAGGGAATTTGCCAGGGGAGGTTCTGGCCAGACCCATGTGCTTCCCTGAAAGCCTATCCGGCAAGCTGCAGGCTGGCAGGGTGGACGGAAACATGGAACAAATTGCCAGGGCAGCTCCCTTGGGGCCGAGACAATGGGTCTGGGGAAAGGCTTTTCCTCATGGGCCCATGGCCAGGGTCACAAGGAAGCAATTTCCCCTTCTCGAAGGGAAAGGCAGCAACCAGCCAGCCAGCACAGCCAGCAGGGAGATTTATGGAGATATAATGTGACCTCTTTATTACCCTGAGCTAGGGAAGTGGTTCAAGGGAGATTTACGCCTTTCAAGCCGGGGAGGGTAGCAGGGGTGTAGAAATTGATCCACAGGGAGGGTTCCCCTCTAGGGCTTTCCCTCCGATTACTTAATCAATCAGGGTTAAGCTCCCATCGCCAGCTTTTCTCCTCTTCTGCTAATCCACCCCCTAACTCTGCAGCCTCACAAGCTTTCTGCACGAAGGACAGGGTTTAAGGCGCGCTCAGGCTCGGGAGGCGGCCCTCCTGGCAGCAGACTGTGCTGTTCACAGCTCACCTGTCTCTGCCTGGAAACTTCTTTGTGAAAGACAGTGCCGCACTAGATGACTGTGGTTCTCCCTGGTTTGAAAATTATCTGCATTATTATCAGAGCAAAGTTAAATCGACCCACAGCTCTTGCACCAGTCATCTTCAACATCACTCAGTTTAATTTTTTTAAGTTGTAAGGAGCTTTTCTTTTTTCTTTTTTTTTGCTGGTCATGGGGCCTGAACTCTGGTCTGGGCGCTGTCCCTCAGCTCTTCAGCTCAAGGCTAGCGCTCTCTACTACTGGAGCCACAGCGCCACTTCCGGCTTTTTCTGTTTATGTGGTGCTAAGGAATCGAACCCAGGGCCTCATGCTTGCAAGGCATGCACTCTACCACTGAGCTATCTTCCCAGCCCCAGGAGCTTTCTTAAAAGCTAGTTTTATCTGACAAGTCTACCCTAAAAGACAGGCTTGCAGCTAATTGGTAAAAAGATACCCAGTCTACCCGTATCCACACGCACACAGCCTTGAAGATGGTCCTCCAGTCCCTAGAGGACGCCATAAGCAACCAAGTGTCATTCAGCTTTCTCTACCATTGAGGAATGGCTCACCCATTGTGTCAATATCAGAAAGTACACGTCTCAGACCTCAAGGCAAGGACTATAGGAATCAAGTCCAGAAGTAAACAGAGATGAAAATGTTCCCTGCTATTTTACCTCTCTTGGTCTGTTCTCCACAACTTGAACATGAAGTACTTAAGCCTATAATCCCAGCTTTGGGGGGCAGAAATCAGGAGGATAAAGATCCAAGGCTCAACTCAACAAAAAATTACCAAGATACAATCACAACTAACAAGCAGAGCATGGCAGTCACGCCTGCTGTCCCAGCTATGTGGAAGGAATACATAGGAGGATCACATTCCAAGGTGGGTCTCAGGCAAAAGCACAAGACCCTATCCGAAAAAATAAGGCAAAAGAGGACTGGGGGTGTGGCTCAAACACTAGAGGTGGTCCTGCTTCACAAGTACCAGGCCTCAGCAATGAAGCCTTTGGAAAAGTTAATGTCTAGCTTCCTACTACAGTCCATTCTTCCTAGGCTACCCACCATGCCAACCTTCTATTGTCTGTGATTATTTCTGAGTTCTAATCTTGTGGACACATGTGGACCTACTTTACCTGTAAAGATTTAGTTTTCCATCACTTTTACACACGTGTTTCCTGATTGCGAGAGACTGAATATCTCTGTGTCCCATCCACGCCTGCCCTGCCGTTTACATCCTAACCCCCAGCATGGTGGCACTGGGGCTGGAACATCACCAAGGGTAAACTAGAATGAGGCCTTCACCAGACTCTGGACATGCCAGGCCTTGATCTTGGACTTCCTAGATTCAGTAACTGTGAGGAATAAGGCTGTGTTGTTAAGACATCCAGCTACAGTATAATATTCTTTTATAGCAATTAAACTAAGATGCTCACTGTGCGTACTCCAGTTGCGTTCAGTTTTTGTAATTATCTGTTTATGCTGGAGAAAAGTTCCCCAAGGATGTCCTAGATTTGGTACAGCCTTGTCAAAAGCACATACACAGCACACTCTGTTGCTGATTTATGTTGTAACACATCCCCTATATCTTAGTGAATTACAACAATAAGGATTTCTTTATCTGATTTCCGCAGCAGTTACTGCAATTCTGATATATGTGTGTGTTTCATTCTGGGATTTGGGTTGTATGTGAACATCTTGGCAGGAGACAAAGTCAAAGTCATGGTGGAACCGTGTAGTAGCTACTCAGGCCTCTGCCTGGAGGCTGCAGGGTGACTTCAAGTCAAGTCATTGAACAAAGAAGTGTCCTATGTCCTCAGGGCAGGGATATGGTCTCTCCCGGGAGCAGAAGGAGGAGTGTAAAGCAACCTTGAGGAGGTACCATATATATATATA
>NW_012267290.1:2562762-2567410 GCF_000151885.1 Dipodomys ordii | reverse complement strand
GCTTGAACTCTGGGCCTGGGCACTGTCCCTCAGCTCTTCAGCTCAAGGCGAGCGCTCTACCACTTGAGCCACAGCACCACTTCCAGTTTTCTGGTAGTTCATTGGAGATAAGAGTCTCACCGACTTCCCTTCCCCCGGCTGGCTCTGAACCGCGATCCTCAGATCTCAGCCTCCCTCCAGATCTCGGTCTCTTTCAGGACTGAACGTGGATTCTGGTCTGAGGGAGGTGGAGTGGGGCTGGGATGGCGGAGGTGTGGGGCGCTGCCTCACAGGGCAGGCGAGGAGCTGCCGGCCTGGGTGTGGGGCGCTGGCTCACCGGGCAGGCGAGGAGCGGTGGCCCGACTTACCCCGTGGAGCTTCATGTAGAGGCCACAGGCATTGCACACTGGCTCACCCTCGGCGTTGCGGCGCCACAGCGTGGTGGTGGTGGTCTGGCAGTTGGCACAGGAGAGGCCCACTCGGCGGGAGGCGGACTGCAGCACAGGAAAAAGCCCTCTGTGTCATGTGGAGGAGGTGGGGGGGCGGCCCAGGCCCCGCGGGAGGCTCCCGGCAGTTTTAGCACCTGAGGGGTTGCCTAGCCCAGGCCTGGGGCTAACAGTAAGGCCTCCGCCCATGAGCACAGCCAACGCCGGCACCAAAACCTGGCTTCCGGTCACTCCTTGTCACACAAATGGCCTGGCAAAGCCGGGCACTGTGGACCGGGGGCTTCTCCAAGAAGCGTTGTTGGTGCTGGTCAAAGTGGAAGGAGATGTGGTCTTCCAGGTCTAAGCCTGCTCAGGACTCGGGGGTGGGGGGCCTCCCAGCCTCGGCCGCCTGGCCGTCCTGGCTCCAGGTTGTATTAACTGATCAACTGAGGAGGAACCAGCCTTTTGCCAGGGGCTGACCCAGAGCCCCCAGACAACCAGGGAGCCGAAGCTCTCTGTGGCTGAGACGCTCTGCAGAGGCAGGAGCAGACTAAGCACCTTTCTAGCACAGCCCGCACGTGGAGCCCAAGGCCAGGGCAAGGCCTGGGGCCCCACCATCTTGCTCCCACCCACCCGACTCCTCAACCACCAATTCCAAAATCCCATGAACCAGGGGCAGAGCGGAGGGAGATGCTGGCGGCTGCGGGCTGGCGGAGCTTACGTACCAGCCGGCGCTGGGGCTTGATGAGGGGCCGGTTGATGCCGTTCATCTTGTGGTAGAGACCGCAGGCGTTGCACAGGTAGTGTCCCGTCCCGTCCCGCCTCCAGAGCGGAGTGGACATCGCCCCACAGTTGACGCACTCTCTCCCTTCCGAGAAGTCATCGAACATATCTACTGGGGGAGGGAGCAGAGAAGAAGGGACACAGAGGTCAAGGCTTTTTCTACACCATTCACCTGCCACCTGGCCCAGAAATAAGGGCCTCTTGTTGGAGTCACCAGGGACCTGGGCTGGAGGGGACACCTCGATTTCAGTCCAGGTCTCACCTCCAGTCTCACCTCTAAGACTTTCACAGTACTCTGATCAGACCTTTCTTTTCCCTTTTGAAATGGTTACTTTTTCCATTGAATGAAAGTATGATAAATATTTACATTAGGAAAACTAGAAAGCACTATAGATCATTCCCACTATGGCACACATTTTGGGGGGTGTGTGTGTGCGTGTGTGTGCATGTGCGTGTGTGTGTGTGTGCGTGTGTGTGCGTGCGTGTGTGTGTGTGTGTGTGTGTGTGTGTGTGTGTGCTCAGTCATGGGGCCTGAACTCAGGGCCTGAGCACTAACCTTGAGCTTTTTCTGCTCAAGGCTAGCAATATACCACTTGGAACCACAGCTCCACTTCCGGTTTTCTGGCGGGTTGATTGGAGATAAGAGTTTCACAGACTTTCCTGCCCAGGCTGGCTTTGAACTGCGATCTCAGCCAGGATTGCAGGTACAAGCCACCAGTGTCCAGCGTACATTTTGTTCTATTGAAGCCTTTGCAAGACTTTCTACCTGGCTGGGATCAAGCTATATAAGGTCAGGCCTTGTCTTGTTTACAGACTATCAAAGCATTTTCTAATGCTCACTTTAGCACAGTGTAATATTCCATCATCGAAAATACATGCCATCTTCTTACTCTTCATTCAATAATCAGGTAATCTTTATCTAATATCTGGTCTTTCTTTCATAAATACTGACCCTTCTGCATGTAAATCTGAGAACTTCCGGCTATTCTTTCGGGCACTCTCCTGGAAATAGAATGTCCAGATTTCTACTTACATTCTTGAAATCTCCAGATTGCCCTGCGAAAGGCTTCATTGCCTCCTTTTTCCCACTTTAATGCGTCCTCCTGGCCTGCTTGTCCAGCAGTGGCTGGACAGCTCCCTGGCTCACAGGCGCATAAACACCTCTATGTAATAAGCGACAGCATCTCAGAGCGGACCCGGGATGGGCGCTCCAGATGGCTGCTGACCTCCAGCATCAGCCTGTCACTCACTCACCACACCTTTCTCCTGGCTGTACAATTTCACTACTGACAAATTCCTTGCACTGTGCCTCTTTGCCCTGGTGAGAGACGTGAGGACAGTGTCAAGCCCGGCTCAGAACTTCCAGAAGTCTCTGACTCCGTGTGATCCAAATTTCCTGCCCCTCATTTTTGTCCTGCGGTCCGCCAGTGAGGTAGATCCTCTCCCCTTCGCCATCCCTGTGAGTGGGGTGTGCGCTGGGGGAGGGGGTTCCAGCACTTTCTCTCCTCGGGGCCCGCTCTAAGGGAATGTGGGCTGGAGGATGAGGGGCCCTCCCCCAACTCTGGGTACGCAACAGTCATCCGCACCTGCAGACAGGTAGCCGTGTGGGTGCCGGGCAAACAGTCTGCAGGTGCGCAGGGCTGTTTGCTCAGGCCCGGAGCTGAGCGCAGCAGGCACAGAGGCTATTTTTATTCTCAGGCCACACTGAGGCCCCTTCACCAAGGTCACCGATCTCCAGAGCCTGCACCTCCAGCATCAACAGCACGGTCAGCACATCTGCAGCCGGCCAGCCCTGTGCCTTCCACCCATGTCCTCCCAGGAGGGAAACCACGGAGAGACCACCGCCCAGAGGGCGGACTAGTGATGTCGGAGTCTTATTTGCAATAAATAAACACTAGATGGCACTACATCCTCAACATTGAACCATGCCTGAAGTGTCGCTTATGCCAGGCTTGGGGGTGGAGGACTTTCTGGATCATCTCCAATTGGTATGAGATGTTCCACTAAAACAAACAAAAAACCCACTATATTCAGATGAGGGCAAAATATAAAATCACCATCACCCAGCTTTCAACAATTTGTAACCAAAGCTAATCTTTTCTCATCTGTACTTCTACCCACTTTCCCCCCATCTTTCACTATCAAAGAAAATCTGAGATAGTCTGTCGTTTTTCTCATGGGTCTCAGTGTGGTTCTCCAACAGGTAAGATTTGTACTCTTCTGCCATGACAGAGAAGCAGACCAGCTGCTTCCCTCTGTTCCTCTCTGGGGAAGGAAGGGCCCCTTCTCTCCATACTGATGGTTTCCGAGGATGGAATCTTGTCAAGGGCCCCAGCCGATTTTGGCCGTGTTCTCTGCTCAGCTTCTCTCGCCTTGAGAAACACACAGAAGTTTCACCTGCAACTCCCACAGGCCGGCCGGCCTGCCTGCCTCAAAGAAAGAGTTCAATTATTTTCCTGGCTGCAAATAGGTTTCGTCTGTGAGAAATACATATTGAACACCTGCTATTGATGCATCATCAGGAGCCAATAGAGTGCCTAATGATGTAGCTGGTCAATGGGGCCCAAGGTATCAATCAGAAGTTGCAGGATCAGGCAATCTGTGCTCAGAACAAACATCCTCCACCTAGTGTAGGACTAGAGGCAGACGCTGCTAGTCTAGGACAGGAAGTATGGAGTCCATTCCAGACGGAAGGGTCAGCACTTACACCACAGCCAAAAGGAAGAGCTGGACAGGAAATGAAAGCCATGCTGCTTCAAAGCTCTCCATCGGACAGGGCTAGGTCTCCCCACAATAACCCCATAACTCCAAAGCTATCGAAGTTCCCATATTTTCTACTTCAAATTTGCCATCCAGACTGTTCAGTAATGTTACATATCAAAACTTTAACTGGTTATCACAAAGACAAGGTCATCGTTGAGGAAAGTAGAGCACACGAATTCCATAGATGATTACATACATAACAGTAACCTCTGCACATCACCTTGACAGTAAAATTAAAAAATAAATTCTGTAGACAGTGGTGGCAGCAAAGACCATCGGAGGGGTTGATGACTGAAAAAATGTCAGAGATTGTATTACCCACTTTAAAAAGAAATGAGCTAAAAAAATTAAGAAATCTAGCTGGGTGCCAATGGTTGATACTCAAAAGACTGAGATGTGAGCACCACAGTTCAAAGCCAGTCTGAGAAGACAAATCCTCAAGACTCTTACTCCAACTGACCAGCAAAAAGTTGAACTTGGCTCAAGTGGTAGAGTGGCACTCTGAGTGAAAAAGCTGAATGTAAAACCCAGAATTAAAGCCCCAGTAACAGTGTACCACACACACACACACACACACACACACACACACACACACACACTCCACTCACCATTCCACGCTGCTCCCAGTCTTCACTGAGGGAGTAGCTATTTTACCCTGTTGTATCTGACAGAGTATCTATTCTCCCACCTCCCTTGGG
>NW_012267290.1:2543558-2562712 GCF_000151885.1 Dipodomys ordii | reverse complement strand
TATATAACTTTCTGCAGCTTCGTTTCTTCATGGAAATATCGCTCTTTAGGTCTATTTCAATATTTTAAGAGGATTTATTAGTTTTACAAGGTAAAGGAACAACGTTTACATTGCACTCCATAATTCCCACAGTTGTTTAGCCATACTTGCTAACTGAAAGGATCCAGTGCGAATGCCAGTCTTTTTATGCCCCGGCTTCCCCGGCCCCAGTGCCTTTGGCTGTGTTCCAGAAGGTCATTTTTCACCTCTCCACACAACTGCGCGGCAGTGACCAGGCTGTGTCTGTTTCTGCGCCAGCACCTCTTTAGTTTGTTTTGATTTCTGATAAGGCAAGTTCCCTTTTCTTAAGTCTTCTTTTTAAAACTTATCTTGGCTATTCTTGTACAGTAACATTTCCATGTAAATTCTATAATCAACTTGACAAGTTGCACTTAAGAAATTCTGTTGGGATGTTTCCTTGGCCTGCATTAAATTTATAGATTTGTTTGGGAAATGTTGGAATAAAGAACAAAGAATTCCAATCCCAGAATATAACTTTTCCCCCCCATTCTTTGGTTCCTTTTTTTTTTCCTTCTTCAGGAAAGGTTTGATTTTGTTGTTGTTTTGGTTTTTGGTGCTGGTACTGGGCCTTGAACTCAGCACCTGGCGCTGTCCCTTAGCTTTTCACTCAAGGCTGGTGTTCTACCACTTGAGCCACAGCCCCACTTCTGGCTTTTTACTGGTTCTTTGGAGATAGAAGTCTCATTAAGTTTCCTGCGGAGGCTGGCTCCAAACCTGGATTCTCAGATCTTGGTCCCCTGTGTAACTAGGATTATAGGTGTGAGCCACCAGTCCCTGGAAGAAATGGTTTATACTTTTGCCATAAAGATCTGACATATTTGCTTACTGAATTAACCATCTTTCACTTGCAAATAATAAAAATGCTACTTTTAAATTTTTTTTCTAACCTCATTTTTTGTGTTTGTTTATTTTAGTAGTTCTAGGGTTTGAACTCAGGATCTTGAGTTTGCTAGGCAAGTGCTACACACACACACACACACACACACACACACACACACACACACACACACACACACACACACACACACACACACACACACACACACCTTTATTTATTTTATCAACAGAGGAATTTGCTCCCAGCTAGAAATCTGAGAAATACAGACCGGCTCTCAGTCTTTCCCCTAACCTGGCCTGAATGCAATTCCATTTGGTAGTAATTCCAAACTGGGGTTGTGAGCTGGGATCTAGAGAATATTTGCCTTATTTGGAAAGGTGTCTTGGCTTGTTTGGGTGACCTTCCAGGAGAGAGGGAAGGCACCCCTTTCCTCTGCCATCTTTCCCCAGAAGCAGCCATGGCTCCTCAGCCACACACTCCCATTGGTCCCTGGCTCTCCTCAGCGGCCTTCGGGGCCCAGGAGGGCTGGCCAGGGCTTCCACGGCTCTTGGCAGGCTTTCTGCCGCTTCTATTTGGAATTACCTTTGGAATATCACTTCGCTTACGGTAGCATCTCATTCTGTCTAGCAAACGATAGTCGTCACGCATTGTGTTCTTTAAAGTGGATCTCCATCTTTTCTCCTTTAGGTGACTCTAGCCTCAGAACTCTTTAACCCAACAAACATTTACAAAGCAAATATAAAGCAAATGGAGCGGAGCTTCTCCATGATCCTGGGGCGGTAGAGAGCTGGAGCTCAGCTCCACAGCTGACACGCACAGAGGCGGACTCGCAGCAGCCCAGCCTTTCCCTTTCACTTCCTCAGCCCTCCCCCAGGGAAACTGGGAAAGAAAGGCCCCAGGCCACAGAGAACCACCCGCAACTTATCTGTAAAATTTGCATTCCAAATGAGGAAAAGATAAAATCGTTGCATTTGTTTTTTTAAAGTCGCTTCACATTTTAATGGAAATTATAAAACCTAATAAATATGCAGATTAAAATCTGGCTAGTTGCTTGGGTTAACTGGGTAGAGAACCACCCCTTTTCACCCACCGCTTCGGACAGCTTTCTCATTAGTGACACAAAGCAGGCCACCTGACACAGCCCAGTGGCATGGCCATTCATACTACTCTACTAAATGTTTTCATCCTACAAGACCAGAACTCTGCACCCAACAATCTCCATCTTCCCTCCTTCTGTGAATTTGACTTCTCTCCATTCTCCTGTCAGAGGAGGTGGTATAACACTGCTTCTTTTTGTGACGAATCCATTTCTCATTATATAATGTCCTCAAGGCCTTGCCCATGCTGGAGCATGTTGGAGCTTCCTTCTTTTCCCCTTTTACGTCTGAGACTGGCACCTGACACTGTCATTCATTAGCTGGTGCTCTACCAACTGAGCCACGCCTCCAAACCCAGAATTTCTTTTTTTAAGGCTGAATAATACTCTGCTGAGTGAATATACCATATCTATTTATCTGTCACTCATGGATGGACAGTTGAGCTTCCTTCCACGCCTGGGTTATTGTATTCCTCTCTCTCTCCTCAATCAATAAACATTACTGCTAAATCAATCGGTCAAAGCCTGTCCACTACAGCACGGAGGAGGCTGAGGCAGAAGGATCATGAATTCAAGACTGGCCCGGGCTGTGTCAATGTCTCAAAACATAGGAGCCAAATGACATCAGCCAAGTCTTTGTTTTGTTTTATTTTGTTTTTGGTTTTTGTTGGTCATGGGGCTTGAACTCTGGGCTTGGGCACTGTCCTTCAGCTCTTCAGCTCAAAGTGAGTACTCTACCAATTGAGCCACAGCACCACTTCTGGTTTTCTGAGTGGTTTATTGGAGATAAGAGTCTCACAGACTTTCCTGCCAGGGCTGGCTTTGAACCCCAATCCTCAGATCTCAGCCTCCTGAGTAGCTAGGATTACAGGTGTGAGCCACGGGGGAACGGCCATCAGTCAAATCTTTTTTTTAATTTTGTCGGTCATGGGGCTTGAACTCTGGGCCTGGGCACTGTCCCTCAGCTCTTCAGCTCAAGGCGAGCGCTCTACCACTTGAGCTACAGCGCCACTTCCGGTTTCCTGGTGGTTTATTGGAGATAGGAGTCTCACGGTCTCTCCTGCCTGGGCTGGCTTTGAACCGTGATCCTCAGATCTCAGCCTCCTGAGTAGCTAGGATTACAGGCGTGAGCCACCAGCGCCCAGCCATCAGTCAAATCTTGACCGCAGTGGTCCCCATTTTCTTATTGGCCCAGGAAGCCAGGCTGGAATGGGCCCCACCAGCCTCAGCCCTTTGGTGGCCTTGGCCAGGTCCTGTATCCGGTGTCTTCACCCGCTGCAGTCGGTGCAATTCCTCCCACAGGACAGTGGCCAGGAATGAAGCAAACAACGCAAGCAGAGAAGAAGGAGCCCAGGAAGGGCTCCGTGTCCTGGCCACCCTCCAGTGTCCTGGAGCCTGCGGGCTCTGGCCTGGGGACCGGCTCCCCCTCCCCTCAGCCCCCTGCTGGCCTGCAGCCCTCAGCAGCCCCGCCCCCCCTTTGACCAGCACAAGGCCCTTCTCCTTCTCCCACATCTCATACTCACTTCCTGTTTCTGGCACAGTCCACAAATCTCATCCCCAGCAGGCTTGCTCCACCTGACACTCACAGACAGATGTCAAGGCTGGAATAGCGCGCAGACCTGAGGTGCTGGAGCCAATTCCTTAATTTTTACCAAGAACACAAACCAAGGGCGACCTGTACCCATACACCCTCTAGCACGGTCAACAAGTTCCCAGCATGCTAGAGTAGGGACAGAAGCACCCAATACTTGGGCCCTGATTCCATAGAAGGTATACCCTGGGCACCACACAATTAACCAGGGACTCCTCCTGGCATCCTCTACATGCACTATGGAGACGGTGTCCCGTGGCCAGGTGCACAGGCAGCAGACAGCGCAAACATTTCATGGAACAAGGTTAGCCCTGTGCGAACACCACCAGCGCCGCCCGGCTTCCCTGTGGGTAGGGGGTGGCTCAGGTGTCCCCAGGGACGCCAGGGATGGGTCACACGCAGAACTCGCACTCTCTCCCTGCTGCCCCACGCCACTCTGCTTTCTTCTGGGTCAGTTCTAGAGACAAACAACTGGTCCCAACTTTCTTGGAAGGATGGAAGAGAGACAAATCTCACTCTTTCCACATCTATAACCCCGACTAGCTTCCTCTTCTGTCAGTGTGCCCTTAGGAGGAAGGACTGACCCCACCTGAGGGCTGCGGCTAAGCACAGTCACTAAGCCACCATCTCCTAGTGGACCGCAAGATACTCTATTGTAAGTAACCACTCTTCTACCGGACATAGCTAGCTTTTCAAAAATGAGATCGATTTCTGATATGTAGTCCAAGCTGGCCTTGAACTCGACGTCTTCCTGTCTCAGCCTCCCAAGTGCTGAGATTTTAAGTGTGAACCATAGGTCTGGTCCCAAAACTAACACGTTTTCATGAGTGACCAGTGGGTCATGTGGCAGCACATACCAAGCACTATGCTTTAGGCACACTATTTCAGCAACCTCATGAACTTGCTTCTGTTGTTGTGTGTCTTGTACTGAGGGCCTGAATAGGTCACTTGGCTTTTCCACTCAAGGCTAATGCTCTACCACTTGAACCATAGCTCCATTTCTAGATTTTTGCTGGCTAATTTGAGATAAGAGTCTCATGGACTTTTCTGTCTGGGCTGGCTTTGAACCAAGATCCTCAGATCCCAGCCTTCAAAGTAGTTAGAATTATAGACATGAGCTACCAGTGCCAACAAGTAGCTTCTTCTTGATTTTCTTCTGTGCTGGGGATGGTACCCAGAGCTTCATGCATGCCAGGCAAGGGTCCTGCATCATCCTCCAGCCCTCTACTCAAATCTATGGTATGAATACCAGGAATATTATAAAGAGTAAAGCCAAGATTTTCTTCTGTTTTTGTTGGTCGTGGGACTTAAACTCTGGGCCTGGCTTTGTCCCTCAGCTCTTCAGCTCAAGGCGAGCACTCTACCAGTTCAGCCACAGTGCCACTTTTGGTTTTCTGGTGGTTAACTGAAGATAGGAGTCTCACGGACTTTCTTGCCTGGGCTGGCTTTGAACCTCAGTCCTCAGATCTCAGCCTCCTGAGTTGCCAGGATTACAGGCATGAGCCACTGGTGCCTGGCTAAAGCAAGGATTTTAAAATCAAGTATCTGATTTTGGCCACACTGTGCCTCAGTGGTGATTCAATGAAGAGTTTAGCAGCTGAGGGCTGGGTAAGGAGTATAGGCAGAAGTGAAAAGGACAGCAGAAAGTCTGCTAAAGGCAAGGCTCTCCCTTTGTGCTCACAGCTGGTTCTGTGGTCCATTTGGCCAGCTCTCTCTTCCTCCCTTTCCTGCGCTCCCTCTCCCCCTCTGCCCTGTCTGAGGAGAAAGGGTCCCCAGTATTAATGCCATTCCTGGAGATGTGTTTATACCCAGCAGGAAACTTAATATCAACATTCCCCGAAGGAAAGTGTCTTCTCACGTGGGCGAAGCACTTCAGGCAGGGAGGGATTCTCCTCCATTAGGCGCTTTAAACAGAGTCTGCCAGGGAGTCTCAGTCTGCAGAGAAACGCAAGCTGAGAGGAAGTGACCCTGATGCACAAAACTCCCTCCTGGCATCGCAAGAAGGCGCTGGCAAGGCCCCACACCAGGCCAGATCACATGAGCTTGCAGAGGGCAAACTGGATGGGTGCAAACTCCAGGACTCTCTAGACCAGAGGGTAAGACTGGAGCCTGCTGCCAAGCCCAGGGTGTGAAGGTCTCTAGGGAGCGCTTGAAAACCCACCAGGCATCATGAGGGCCTGAGGAGCAGCGTGGGGCCAGCCATGTGCCCGGCTTGGTTCACAGGGTAACGGGCCCTTCGTGATCCTCCTCTGCCCTCCGGGCACTGCCCCCCCAGCCCCCTGGGAAGGGGCGGGGGGGGTCCTCCACTCAGAAGGCTTCAGCCTGAGGCCATGACCTGTGGCCAGCCACTGCGGCCCGTTGTGGGCCTCAGATCCACAGGCCCTGACCACGTTGACAGCGTGCCATGGAGGTGCCAAGCTGTCTCTTACCCTCTCGCCTGCTAGGTCTGGGCGCCTTTGCACAATTCTTACGGCTCCCTTGTTCTGCTCCCGGGCCCCTGAATCCCTCTCCCTGTAAAAGCAGTTGACAAGCTCCACTCTGGCCTTCTTCTGCCATGAGGACCCCTTTTACAAATAGGCATGGCTCCCCTCCTCCCCGGGGATGTCTGGGAAGCGCCGTCGTGAAGGTATGAATGTGGGACCAAGATGGCCGTGACTTCAGGGCGAAGGCCAGGCTTTACCTCTTCCGTTAATGACACTTGTCCGGCATTTTCTAGGCAATCGTTTGACGGATCCCACAATGACACCCAGAAACACTTCCAGTGTAAAGCAACTCCAAGTAGGAGAAGCAGCATGAGGCCCACCGGCTGGTCTTGAGATGGCAGGCTGGGGACCGGCGGGGAGCTGCCCACAGAGATGAGCCGGGAGCACATGGCTCGCGGCACTCACAGCCCGCAGCCTTCCTGTTCCATTTGAACTTGAGCTTGTGGACTCTTCCCCCTTTCCTCCCAGCTCCTCTGCAGTCAGGTGACATAGAACAAATACATGGAGCGTCTGCGTCCAGTCACTAAGACACTACCAGGGCAGAAGGAAACAATGGCACCAGAGAGTCCAGTGCTGTTGGGTTGTTCACACCCTTCACCACAAAACCTGACCTCCACACTCACCAGCCAGGCGCAAATGTCCATGCACTCCAACAATGACCAAGACCTACCCGAACCCCAGCACTCTCCAGAAACACCCCAGGACCCACTCTTCTCCGGAGCAAGTGAAATTCAAAAAGGCCACCAGATCTTCAAGCTGGTCTCTGCCGCAGGGCCATTTGTCCCATCCTGTGCCCTCAGCGGGCATGGTGCCAGGCAGCAGAGGCAAATACCACCACCAGAGGCTCTGCCCTGGGGCCCCGGTGGAGGCAGAAACAGGAGTGGGAGTGCAAAACGCTTTTGTAATTGCCACAGCCTATTCAAATTTACCCAGCTCCCGTTCAAAGGTCCTCCAGACATCTCTAACCCGCAGAGGGGGAGGGTCTGAGAAGCAAGGAGGTGGGAATGGTCCAGATCACATGACCATCAGCCGTGGGCCTCAGGTCCAAGCATTCTAGCCAAGACCCTGTCCTCCTCCACCCCACAGGGAGTGTGTGCCCTGAGCAGGGGGCTCCTCAGCACCGCCTTCCACAGGGAAGGGCAGCCTAGGAGCCAAAGGAGAAGAATCAAATGCAGGCGCCAGGTCTGGGCACGTAATGTAGGACGGGCACCTGCCACCTCAACGGGGCTCTGGGAAGCATGGGGGGGCGTCCTGCGCAGGCCCCGTGCAGCTCTCCCACCCCCACGCTACGGATGGCCACCAGAGCCCAAGAGGAAATGCTGACGGCATCTTCACCCTGCCTAGAGGACCTGCAGATCTCCCCTTAGCCTTCCTCGGCTCCCTTCTCAGTCCCTCACTCATTGCCAAGGTCCAGCGACGCCCCCAGTGCTCCTCGCAGAACTCCTCGCTTCACCTCTGTGCAGCGAGGGGGCTGTATACTCATGTGCCCAAGCTGGTGCCTTTGCCACCCACCCCACACAGCGCCAAGACGTTCATCGCCTGCTTCCCAAGTGGAACCGACCTTGCCGAGTCTAAAGGGGAGCCAGGCTGCTGGGGGGGGGGGACGGGGGAGGAAGTCCTGAGGACGGATGCTGCCATCTCTGAACCACCTGGGGCTGAAGGGGAGGAGCCTGAAGCCAACAGCTAGACACACTCCAGGTAAGTTCAAAGGCCAGTGCCAAGAAAGGGCTGGGGTGTGGCTGAGTGGTAGCATGCTAGCTGAGCATGCCAGAGGACCTAAGTCTGATCCCCGGCCCTGCAGAAGGGGGGGAAACACAAAAACAAAGGCAAGGAGCCACGGGAAACAACACAAATGGGCTTCGGTGCACTTGCCATCGGTGGGATGTGAATGATCAATTGCAATGGCGCTGCCCAGAATGAGATTTGGGGTGTGCACATGACTGAGCGATGTTAGGCGAGACACCACAACGGATATAAAATGGTGCCGCCACGGTGGGAGAAGCAGAAAGGTGGGCCCTCAAAACCACACAGAACTCCAGGGGATGTGGCCATCCTCGGGAGAGGTGGAAGCGGGGGCTTAGACTGTGTGCAATTGGTAGCACTGCTCGCAGTATTCGGAGGGCAGAGGCAGCTCGCGTGCCCATGGGCGGATGAGCAGATGGAAAACATGGTCATCCATTGCCAGCATGTGGGTTCACCGAGGGAGCTTGAGGCGTTTGTGCCGAGGGGCACAGCCTCTGACAGAGGGACATCACCATACGCTACCATGCGGGGGGGGGGGTGTGCAGTGCTAGGGCTGGAGAGAAGGGGACTTGATGTAAGCAAAGCCTCCACTTCCAAGACCTCCAATACGACCAGGCCAGCTCCAAACTCTTGAGACCTCTGTTTTCTAGCACCCAGTTTGAGAGCACAGAAAAGCGACCCCAGCATGGTCCCCAGTTGGCATTACCCTTCCCCCATGAACATCCACTCAGCCTTCAGGACTCCACAGACAAGGCCTTGCTCCAAACTTCTCCCTACCCTCACCCCTACCCCTGCCACCCCAGGGCAGGACTGAGTGGCTATAGGCTCCAGAGTGAACCACAATTTCCCCCCTGCAACTGTTCAGATGGAACAGTAACTTTGAGCTCTTTTTGCTCAAGGCTAGCACTCTACCACTTAGAGCCACAGTGCCACTTCTGGCTTTCTGGTGTTTAAGTCTCTTGGAACTTTCCCAGGCTGGCTTTGAACCGAGATCCTCAGATCTTAGCCTCTTGAGTAGCTAGGATTACAGGCGTAAGCCACCTGCACCTGGCCACATTTAATTTTAATCTCCTGGCCCCGTCTGAGCTGCTGGAATTCAGAGATCATCTTGCTCAGTTTATGGACTGTCTCACAGAACAGGAAGGAAGGTTTCTTGGCCTGGCGGGTTAGGAAAGGCCAGGCCTGGTACCAGTGCATACACCAGCTTCTTCGAAGATAGAAGAGAAAACCAAGTGAGTTCATCTGCTGGAAGATTTCACGAATGCAGTTGCTGAAGAAGGCAGGTAGCCATGGAAACCAGCTTGATGAAGGTAGTAGGAGTGTGAATTTGCTGTCTGGGTGGGCTCATGAAGGTCAGTATCACCACCACAGCTATGGGCTTGGTGAAGATGCTGTCTTCCTGAGCCACTCTCTCTGGGGATGCTGGGTTGTACAGTATCTCCAGTGGGCTCTCTCGGAGCAGCCTACGATGGATGTGGATGTGCAGGCAGGGAGGCCTGCGCAGACTCCAGGACATCTGCACCTTCTCGACTCTGCTGGGCTCCTGGACCCTGCTGAGCTGCAGGTGGACAGCTACAGCCAACACACCCTGCCACCGTGGTGCCCATTTAAAACTGCAGCAGGCCAGGTACATGCTCACCCACTTGAGCCATGCCCACCAGCTTGAAAAACATCTTTATATACATAAATCCCCCCCCTACACCATTCTTGCCTGTTCTTTTGGCCACTTCCCCATTTTTGCTTTATTTAAAATACATGCAGTCTTTGTAAGCCAGTGTGGCTCACTAATCTTAAAGGAATTATCTTTCAACCGGGCACCAGGGGTTCATGCCTGTCATCCTAGCTACTCAGGAGGCTGAGATCTGAAGATTCAGTTCAAAACCAGCCCAGGCAAGAAAGTGCATGAGACTCTTATCTCCAATTAACCACCAAAACCCAAAGTGGGGCTATGGCTCAAGTGGTTGAACACCAGCCTTGATCAAAACAACAACAACAACAACAAAACGTAGGGACAGTGTCCAGGCCCTGGGTTCAAGCCTCAGTACCATCACAAAAAGACATGATTTTCAGTGCTAAGTGACATCAAACAGCAACTTTTGTGTTTTATGATTACTTAAAATTGTACACTAAGCCGGGTGCCAGTGGCTCGTGTCTGTCATCCTAATTACTCAGAAGGCTAGGATCTGAGGATTGCAGTTCAAAGCCAGCCCCAGCAGGAAAGTCCGTGAGACTCATCTCCAATAAAGCACCAGAAAACCAGGAGTGGCGCTGTGGCTCAAGTGGTAGAGAGCTAACCTTGAGCTGAAGAGCTGAGGGACAGCGCCCAGGCCCAGAATTTACAACTGACCAAAAAAAAAAAAAAAAAAAAACTACACACACACACACATATTTATATTTTTCAAGGACTAATGCCCTTTTCTATCTGTGTATCTGAGGTTTTCATTTTGGCATATTAAACATAAATTGAGTTTAATAGGATAACTAAAAGTTTATTGACACTACTTTAAATTAAAAAAAAAAAAAACTACTTCCGAAACCTAGAAAACACTTTCTTTAAAATAAGCAGCATTCCCCTGTTAACTGGGCCGTGGGAGCCACATTCTTTCTTAGGGTCAAGTCAAGTTCTCCCCACAGGCCGGGGAAGGGTTTTATTTGTTGTTTGTTTTTCTCCACCTACTCAATTTTGAGGGGCAACTTGTATTATCTATCACCTCTCTTTACTCGGTTTGATTTATGATCTTGGAAGTCAGGTCATTCTTTCCTAGGTCGAAGAAAGAAAATTTTAAAAAAAAATCCACCTAATACCTGATAAAATATCAGGAAAGGTCATGACCACTTTGACGGAGACATGCATAGCTTCAGTCCAATCTGATAAAGCAACCCCAACACTTTTATCAGAAGAAAATATAACTTGCCATTTCCCAGCTCAATTGATGGACTTTTAAATTTTTTTTATCTGAAACAACAAGACATCATAAGATAGGAAACGCTACAGATAAGAAAACAAATTGAGTTGTCCTAAATCAGATCGGATTGTCTGCCCTCAGTTCAAACTCCCCACACCTGCTTCAAATGGGTCAATGAGAGCCTCTTGGGTCCCCCAGGGGTTTGAAAACATTGCAAAAGTGGTGAACTTTGAGACTGGGGCGTTTATTCTGTGATTATAATTAACCTGCTCACCAGTTGCTATCGATCAGTTCTAAATGGAGGTGATAAAGTTTGACTGGATTTCTGGAAGTAGAAATAAAGATTTAAACAGGAAGAGGGGGAAGGAAGCTTAAGAAATAAGACAGAATTCTGTTTTAAGAAGCAAAAACTTAAAAGAAGGAGGAGGAGGAGCAGGAGGAGGAGAAGGAGGAGGATGAAGAAGAGGAAGAAGAGGAAGAAGAGGAAGAGGAGGAGGAGGAGGAGGAGGAGGAGGAAGCAGCAGCAGCAGCAAAACTTGATCTGGGATTGAGGTGGTTCCCAAAGTTCAGGGTTTACTAACTAATCTTCAAAGATTTTTACCAAATCTGAGTGGTAATTTTGGATTTCTTATCCTCCAAAATAAAGTGTGTGTATGATCATTCAATATGGAGGAAAAGGACAGCCTCACCTTCTACAGGCAGGGGTTGCGTAATAATAGCTGTGACCCAGGTTTACCTGCCTGGACACGCTTGCTTTAGTGTGCAGGACAATTATTTAAAACATCAAGTCATAAACGGAGCTCCTGCAAAATGCCAAAGGCCAGAAAACCAAACTCTCTTCATTCAGATAAACTTGATTATCCAGGCCCAATTCTGATTAGAGAGTAAAAAGATAAAACCACAGCCTGCCCGCCAGAAACCAGCAAACTGCTACTCACCGGTGCTGCTCCATTCAGCTCAGAACTCACCCCTGCGCTTTCACCCAGGGTCTGTGATCCCTGCCTCAGTGGCACCTTTATTAAAATCCTAACTAGTGTTCCCTGTCTCCGCTCTTACAGGAACTACAGTGCAATCTTCAGAGACAGACAAAGACAGAGAGAGGTAGGGTTCGCCTGTGAGCAGCCTGCAGCCTGCTGAAGGCAGGAGCATCCTCCAGTCTGGAGGGTATGAGTTCTGGGGTCCTCGTCCATTCCCTGTATGCAGGAGGGAGGGACAGCAAAGCAGGAAGTCTGCACAGGGCTGAAAGTCGTTCCAAGCATTCCACCACAAGCTCTGCGGGGACAGGCAGGGGTGACTGCAGGAGGACACTGCAGAGCCTGCGGCTGGTGGCAGGGGTCCATCAGGGGAGAAGCCAGTGGGGTGGAATTGTGAGAAGCCTGGGCTCCAGCTGCTGCTCACTGGTGGTTCAGAAGGGATTAGCACCCTGCCCTGCGTGTGACAAATGCAAACTGTGGCAGAAAGGCAGCTACAAACCTAGAGCCTGCCTTGCCTTGCAGTCTAAGGCAGGGCCGCTTACTTCATCTTTCTCCATCTGTTTCCTTCTAGCAAAATAGAGATCTCCTCTTTCTTTCTCTTTCTGCAAGTCGTGGGGCTTGAACTCCACCTGAGCTCAGTCCTTTAGCTTTTCCCTCAAGGCTACTGCTCTATTACTTGAGCCACACCTCCACTTCCAGCTTTTTGGAGGTTAATTAGAGATAAAAGTCTCAAGGACTTTCCTGCCTGGGCTGGCTTTGAACTGTAATTCTCAGATCTCAGCCTCCAGAGTAGCTAGGATGACAGGCGTGCGCCACTGGCACCCAACTAACACTCATTTCTTTTTAAGGAAAGACTTAAACATCCCTGGGGATTTCCTCACTGACGCATGACAAAGGAGCCAACATATTCCAAAGGGACACTGTACAAGGTACCCCAGCTCCCATCCCTCAAAAGTCAGTACTTTGGGGTACATTGATGTACCCAAACTATAAACTGGTCTTACATAATTAACAGGTTGAGGTTATTCCTATGACAATGGCATTCATATTATTTTCCTGTCTTTAGAAGATGACAAAGGAGCGGCTCTATACACAGCCAATGCAGTGTCCGAGTAACATACTGGCGGATGTGTTACAGAGGCCTGGCATGGTCCAACAAAGGTCCCATTGCATTCTTAAGGCAGCAGCTCAGGCTGCAGCCCTCCTGGGACCAAGAAGGAAATGTCAGCAGGCCTTCGTCCCCTCTCATGCAAGTTGACACTGGACTTCCACAGAGGGCTTATTTTAAATTCAGACCACCCCATCATTTTCAAAGGCCAGTCTGGCCAGTCTTTCACAAGACTGTAGTAGTAGAATCACTCTGTATCCTGGAGAAAGGTAACGAGGTTAGTGGTTTTCTAGCAGGTTCTATCTAGTCCCAATGTAACCTGAGGGCAAGCCCACCAGGAGAGGGCTTCAACCACAGCTGGGTGAGTGTCTGTGCCCGTGAAGGGGCTCATCAGCCTGAGTAGGCACCCCTGGCAACTCCTGACTTATTTTCTCCCAGTACTGAAACAAGGAGATGGGACAGGACAGTGCCCTCAGAAAAGCAGCCTTGAGCTGGGCAAAACCAAAGCCAAAGTCAGGATTTCCGGTAACGACGGCGTTGATCTGCCTAGCTGAATCGTACAGCAGCTTCTGGGCCATGTACAGGTACAGAAAAAATTAAGCTCAATAAACAATGAGTTATATGTTAAAGAGTTTCCCCTGTGTATCCAAAACACTAAATATAGAATCCTTAAACTTAAATATCCAAAAGGTCTCGAGACTTTCAGGAAGCTGATTCATGAATTACATATGTCTGTTTTTAAAAAAAGCTTAAATGTTGGGGGCTGGGAATGTGGCTAGAGTGCTTGCCTTGCATGCATGAAGCACTGGGTTCAATTCCTCAGTACCACATACACAGGAAAAGCTGGAAGTGGCGCTGTGGCTCAAGTGGTAGAGTGCTAGCCTTGGGCAAAGAGGAGCTCAGGGACAGTGCCCAGGCCCTGAGTTCAAGCTCCAGGACTGGCAAAAAAAGAAATTATATGACAATAAATTTTTTTAAAAGCTTAATTAGTTTAACATACATTTTTGGAAATAAGTAATAACATCTACATTTTTATCTATTTTTAATTCAAAAGATTCTGTTTGCATTCGCACAGCAGCATTATTTGTAACACCAGTGGCTGTTAAGTGAGCATCTCAGGATGAGTGGGTAAACACAATGTAGTCTGCCCATACAATGGAATACTATTCAAATAACCCAAGGAACGAAGTGGGCATGTGCTATAGCGTAGATGGTCCATGAAGGCATCCTGCTGAACACAATAATTCCACTGATCTGAGGTCCTGAGGGAGTCAAGTTCACAGGGGCAGGAAGTAGAACAAGGGCAATACTCAGGACAGGGCTGGGGGCTGGTTTGTAGTAGGTAGTTTCCATTTTAAAAGATAAAAAGTGCTGTTATACAACAATGTGGCCATATGTAACACTACTGAGCTCTTCCTGTAGTAATCCAGGTAGTAAGAATATCCAAACCAGGGCCTAGGAATGTGGCTTAGTGGTAGAGTGCTTGCCTAGCATGCATGCAGCCCTGGGTTCGATTCCACAGTATCATATAAACAGAAAAAGCCACAAGTGGCATTGTGGCTCAAGTGGTAAGAGTGCTAGCCTTGAGAAGAAGAAGCTCAGAGACAGTGCCCAGGCCCCGAGTTCAAGCCCCAAGACTGGCAACAAAACAAAACAAAAAAATATTCAAACCAAACCTAACTTCAACATTCTCATACTTCAAATATATTTTCTTATTTACTAGATTAACAATGAAGCACATATGTGACTATAAGTAATGTTAAGATGGTTAAAATTTTTTTGAAGTTCCAAACACTTATCCTTCACCCTTTACCTGTATCCCTACCCTACCCATCATCCCATACTCCCCCCGCCCCCGGCTATCAGCATTACACATTCCAAGTAACAATTTATATTTTAATATTTATTACATAGGTGGACACTGATTGCTCCTGCCTATAATCTAGCTACTAGGAGGTCTGCATCTGAGGAACCTGGTTCATAGCCAGCCTATCCAGGGAAGTCTGTGAGATTCTTATTTCCAATGAACCTACAAAAAATCCAGAAGTGGAAGTATGGTTCAAGTGGTAGAGCACCAGCCTTGAGCAAAACAAAACAAAACTAAGAGCACTCAGGTCCTGGCACTAGCATACACACAAACATTTGTTTACAAATTATGTAAACACAAATGTCTTGGGAAAGATACCACCCCCCTCCACAGCGACCTTCATCTTTCTATGTCCACACGACGGCTTGTGGTGGCTTTGTACTACTTGTGTCCAAATATTTCCTGAGGGGGGACATTTAAGTTACTTCCAATTTAGGTTTTAATTTCCCATTTTTGTTTTCTGATGTGAAGTATTATATGCAGCGATGATATTAATATGCAGCACAAAAGAAATTCACAGAGTTCGAATCCTGCAGCAAAGCCATCTACTTTATAATCTAGCTGATTTTCCCAAAGCTGCTCTATGAAGATAGTACCAATTTACACTCCCACCTCCACAGTTCAGAGGCCCTGTTTCCCTACACCTTAGAGTGTGTTTGTTTTCTTAGTGCATTTAAGGAAGAAAAAAGAAACCGAAGTGGTGAATGACACAGAGGAAAGCGTTATTTAAAACTGTCTCATGAGCATCGCTCCAGCGCAGGCGTGGAAAGTGCCTAGCAAATGTGGCCTGACCTCTTCTGGGGATACAATTGGGCAAGTGACAGGTGTCACCAGAGGCAGTGACACACCCCAGGCCACCCCAGAGCACCAGCTTTATTTAATTGCTTCTCCACTTAGCCCTGAAGACCAATTCCAACTCTGATCGACCTGCTCAGGGTGGCAACCGGAAAGTCAAACAACTCTGGTTTCCCTGAAGACTGACAAATTGTTCTCTGGCCAAGCAGGCGACTTCAGAGTTGGCCTCACTAGGTTGGTTTCCTGCACAAATGAGCTGGCTCTGAAAGCAGCTGGCTTCATGGATAAGCAGCACCCCAAAGATCCAGCAAACACTGCAGTATTTTCCCCTGACCTTCCTCATAAACTCCCTGAACCCCCTGAGTACCTCTCCCCACACATAATGGGGTGACCGTGTTTCCAGGTGAATGGTTTTGACAGGACTGAGACACGCACATTGTACTGTGGGTTGCTTTCACAGAACCTGCAAATGGTTTGTGATTTTGGATGCTTTGCGAACTGTGGGATTGCTTCTTTCTCCGTGATGAAAGAATTATTCCTTACTAAAATATATGTTAGCTTTTCTAGCAGTGTCTACCACCATGCTATGTCCTCCAAGGCATACTCACATATAATTTCCATTTCAGTCGCTCTTTGAGCCCTAAGCATACACAAGCGTGAATCGATTAAAAAAATAAACTGATATATTTAAATAAAAGACTCCTCTTTTAAGAGTGTATCTCCAGCCAACCATTGGTAGCTCACATCTGCAAACCTAGCTACATAGGAGCTGAGATCTGATGATGTGGTTTGAAGCTACCCCAGACAGGAGAGTCTTGTCTCCAATTAATCACCAAAAAGCTGGAGTTCAAGTGGTAGAGCCCTAGCCTTGAGCAAAAATGCTTAGGAACAGCCCCCAGGCCCTGAGTTCAAGCCCCAGAACTAGCAAAAACAAAAAAGTTTATCTCCAGCCTGGTGCAGTGTGGCTCAAGTCTAATCCTAGCTACTTGGGAGGCGGAGATTGGGCGTTCATGGTTCAAGGCTAGCCCTGGTAAAAAGTATTTGGGGAGGCTCAGTCTTAACTAGTAGCTGGGCATAGTGGCATGTGCCTGTCATCTGAAGTGACAAAGGGAAGCACAGACTGGAGGACCGCAGCCCAGCCCAGCCCAGGCAGAGAGAGCACTCGCCTAGCAAATGCAAGGCCTTGAGTTCAATCCCCAGTTCTGCCAAAAAACAAACAAAAAGGAGTATATCTCCATGAGTTCTGCGGAATGGATAGCGTCACACAGCTCAGCTCTTTAAGAGAAGACGGCTCCCATTTCATCACACACAGTTCTACGGCTGTGCCTCTGGCGCAGCTCGCAGGGCAGATGTGAGTTCTTGGATGTCCAGCTTATCAGAAAAACAACCCCAAGAGCACAAACTGCATCTACCAGCAAGTACAGCCAGGCACTCCACCGTTCTTCTTAGTACCTGAGAGGCCACAGACCTTCAGAGTCCATCTTCTTCCAGTGGCTTCCCCAAAACCCGCTCCTGCCATCCTGCCCACTCTTTTTTTTGTTGCTGTTTTTTGTGTGGCTTGTTTGTTTGTTTGTTGAGAAAGCATCTTGCTCTGTAGCTCGGGGTGCTCTGGAATTCACTATACAGCCCAGGCTGGCCTCAAACACAATCTTCCTGCCTTGGTATCCAAAATGCTGGGATTACTGAACTTAGCACCACACCCTGCTCTGCTTTGCCTCTTAAAGGACTAGGCAGGCACTCTGTGTGGTTTGACCAGGGCAGGACAGAGTCCTGGGGCAATTACCTCCTAGATTTCTACTCAAATATTTGTTAAGTGTCCAGCATGTGCCAGGCACTTAAATCTGAGTAAGATTCTGCACCTGCCCTCAATAAGGGCACAGAAGTCCATTAATGAGCCTAATTAATGGCTTCTACAATTGTTTCAGGGTTGCAGGTCTTATTGAACTTGGAATGAATTAAAGGGCACATACATTATTATAGTTAGGACAAAATCATTTCCAACCTAAGCATAGAGCTCTGCCCTTGTTGGCTTTTACCACTTTGATTTTTGCTTGTTTCCAGTATAAGAACTCTGGCAATATGTTCACTCTGCCTACTAAACAAGATAATACCTCATAGAAAAACAAAGGTGTTCTCTTACTTCACCTCACTGAAGATGAGTTAAGGCTGAACAGTCTATGTGTTTTTACCTACTATGGAAAAGACAGTCTGAGTTCCATTATTTCATGGAGTATACACTGTATGGAGTAGGTGCCAGCTTATCTTTCTTTTCTCTTCTTTATTCGTAGGTCACTTCCCTGACAAACCACCCTTCAAGAACCTAAGTAAATGTCACACTCGGGTGAAGAACTTGCAGCGCTCAGATAGAAGAACCTGCTTTGCTTTCTCTCCTTTCCTCTCAGCTCATTGCCCCTACAACAATGATACTGCATTTTCAGTTCTACTTGGGGAGAACAGGAGCCCCACTTACTGGGGACAGTTGTCACTGAAAAGCCTAAGTCCTGCCAGAAAAGTAGTTCACTATACACAACAGGGATGACATCAGCGAAGTCACATCATTATGAAGAGCCAACACCAAACCAACTTCCTGAATATCTGATTTCAGACAACACTCAAAGAACTTCCTATCCCGTTTTACAGGGAAAGAGGCTCCATGGAGAGGCTTAAGCCATGTGTTCCAGGGGTGGCAGTAACTCCCCAGAGGGGCCAGGCCTCTGGGAAGATTCTGGAACTGGTTCTCTTAGTGTGCTGCCCTAGGTCTCACTGAAGAACCTAAACCCGTGTCTGTGCAGCTCTTTAACGCCTGTGTGTGGAAGCCAGCAGAGCTGAAGATCTGAGTGCCCGTCCTGGGGTGGGCGGGGTGCGGGCAGGAGGGATCCCAGGCATGCTAGCCCTGGGTTGACACTGGAATTTACTAAGTTCAGCACCCACTGGAGAACTCTGAATGCCTACCTTGTGCCCACACCCCGTCCCTCACTGGGCTCTTACAGTCAGAGATCTGAAAGTCTCCTCCATCTTGCATTTGGAACTTCTCTGTCTCCCTGTCTCTGTCTGTCTGTCTCTCAACCCGACACCAAATTCTCAGCACGTGATTGTAAGCGATACAAAGCACGCGTCCAGAGCCCCGAATTTAAATCAGAATGGAGACCCTTCCTTCTTCACTCGTCTCGCTTCGTTTCGTTTTCGGTGTTTTGCGGCAGTCTGGCTGCGTCGCCCGCTCGCGTCCTCCACCCTCTGCCTCCCAGGCAGGGCAGGCCTGCTGTCCCGCCCCCGGGCCGACGCTTCCCGGGCGAGTTCTGGAGGCCAGGGCCCTGGGAGCCACGAACCCAGCACCAGCGCGCGGCTGCTCCGCTCCCCCGGGGTACGTACGTGGCGGGATCCCCGCGGGAACCTTCCCAGGCCACGCAGGACCATGGGGAGGGGCACCCCGCCCCCCGCCCCGAGCGGATCGCCCGATGGTCATTTCTGTCCACAGCCCGGGGCCGTGATGAAGAACCAGGCCCTCGGCGCCCCCAGGCTGGTCCTCTTGTTTCCGGCGTGACCTCCCCCGCTCCAGGACGATCATCGGCCCTCGGGGCCGCCCCAACGGCGCTACCGCCTGGCGTGCTCGGTCCCGTCCCCGCAGCCGGGGTCCGCGAGGCCAGGGGCGCCCCAGCCCCAGCGATGCCCGGTGGCCAGGCTCCGGGAACGCGG
>NW_012267290.1:2539036-2542848 GCF_000151885.1 Dipodomys ordii | reverse complement strand
CCCCGGGCGGGGGGCCGTGGTTGGCGGCCATGGCCAGGCTCTGGTACATGGCCCTGGCGAGCCCTCGCGGGGCGAGGGGCCACGCGGGGCGAGGGGACCGGAGGGCAGGGCCGCGCGCCCCCAGACGACACGAAAGCCGACCACGGCGACAAAACAGAAGACAATCAAGGCGCCTGCCGCTCTCGCCGGGAGTCCTGGCTGCTCAGGAGGCCGGGGCCGGAGGGGCGCAGCTCAAAGCCAGCCGGGGCAGGAAAGTCCGCGGGCCTTTTATCTCCACTAACCAGCGGGGGCAAAGGCAGAGGTGGAGGAGTGGCTGGAGAGGTGGAGCGCCAGCCTGGGCGAGGAAGCAGGGGACGGCAGCGCCCAGGCCCTGAGGTCGCCAAGCCCCGACGGGCACCAAAAAGTCACTGAAAAAGCCAGGCGCGGGCGGGCGGGCGCGGGCCCTGCGCGCAGGCCGACGCCGAGAGGTCCCCTCCCCAACCTCCGTCGGGGGGTTTGCCGGGGAAGCTGCAGACGCCGCCCGCCCAGCCCGCGGCCGGGGGTTCCCGGGTTCCCAGCGCCCGCAGCTGCAGACGCGGGCGTGGGTTGCGGGTCGCGGGCCTCCGCGTCACTCGCCGCCAACTGCCCCGCGAAGGCCAGGCGGGCTGATCCTCACATGCGCCGCAGTCCTGAAGGAGAAGAGACAAAAAGGGAGAGAAGAGGTCACCGCCAAGCTTTCGAACCCCCCGTCGTCGCCCCTGTGCACGACCCGCCCCCCCCCCCAGCGCCCGGCGGTGGAGGCCTTTGCGGCGTCGGGGAGGCGGCCAGGCTGCCCACCGCAGGGGTGGCGGGTTGCGTTCTAGGACACGTTGGGGTTGTCGGGAAGGGCTTTAATTGTCTTTTCTTTTTCTCCTTCTCCCTTCAAGCACATTTCTTCTGCTGCAGGGTTCTGTGGGAACCGGGGTTTCGATTTCTCAAGAATGGGACGCGTGGAGTCCTTGTCTTTCCCGGCCGCGTCTCCCCAGCCTTCCCGACCGAGAGGGGGAGGGGAGGCGGGAGACCGTGACAAACTTTATAAAAACCAGCAACCTAAGAAAGTTTTGTTTGTAATCCTTAAAAAAAACCACTCGAGGTAGAGTCTAAATGTTTATAAATGGGCAAGTGTCTGCTCAGCCTCGTAAGGGGTCGGGAAGCCTCTTCATCATACATGCGGTGTCAAATGGACAAGCTACAAGTTTCTCCAAGAGCTACATTTTAGACATTTTGCAGATGGGGACTGGGGGGGGGGCGGGAAGGAGGGGGAGCAGGAGGAGGAGGAGGAGGAGAAGGAGAAGAAGGAGGAATAGGAATGTACAAGGTCACTTTATAGACAACTGAATGAACGACTCTAAGTCACAGAACCTTTCTTTTCTCTTCCTTTTCTCCTGTGGAGTCACACGTCCACCTAAAAGCAACGAGACTGCTTGTGAGGAAGGGAGTTTCTAGAATTTGCTTGTATGCTCCCTAGCTTCCTATGTTAGGGTATGACCAGGGACTTTAAATTATAATAAATAATAATATCTTCACTTTCTAACATACCTGTGTGTCATCAGTCTCCATAAAGTAAAAGTATCAGTCCATATTTTACAAAAAAAAAAGGGAGGGGGAATTAAAGCATGTAAGTTTTGAAACCTGTCAAGGGGGGGAATCTTAGGTGGTTCCTGACACCCACATTTTCCCTTAGAAGAGGTGAGGCATCTGACACTGGGTTGTTTTTCATTGCAACAGTACACTTGCAAGAACAGTAACAGAACTACACACTGAGCGCAAGCTCTGCCCCTGGCGAATGAGTAACTTTAGACAAATCTCCCACCCTCTCAGTACCTCAGTTTCCTTATCTGCCAAGGGCAAACATTTAAGGGGCCTACCTCAGAGAATCTTTGAGAATTGGGAGTGGGTTATAAATGAATGTCCTTAAAGCACTTGTAACAAAACCTTTTGGACTGTTTAATCAGGTACCCCCCCCCAAAATCGGTTGTATGCAAAGGTTGGCTATTCTTACAGATTTCTATTATGCCGTAGGAAAGTACCTGGGATATGATAATCATCACATTTATTATTGTAAAAATTCCAAAAATGGAGCCTTTAATACATAAACTCTAACACTTTGCCATGTTGCAATGTTACTGTTACTAACAGCAAAGAAAATAGTGTGGATTATATATTGCATGGTAACTGCTAATGCTTTATTATTTGCTTCCAAAACGTACAATTCATTTTTGGGTTTGGTGAACAATTTCTGACCTGACATCATCAAACCTTCTCTATGAAAATAAAGGCCAAGAAAAAAAATACTGCCTAGTAATCTCTGGCCTTCAGTCAGTAAATATATTCAGTATTTGACTTTTAAATCCAGTAGTTGACCCATTTCACTTATTTTCTGTGGTACTCCCACAGTTGTAAAAAACAACGCTGTAAATTTTCTTTTCCTCACATAACTGAGGGAAAGGAAGGCGACTTCGAGTTTTGTCACCTAACTTGGAGTACACAAACAGGTGTCAACCCGAGAGGCTTGAAAATGTAATCGCTAAAAATACGAACAAACCTCCCCTCGTCCTCCGTGCGCTCTGCCTTTTCCAATGGCAGCTGCATGGCCCGCAGTGGCCAGTGGAAGTTGGGATATCTTTTCCCCAGTGCTGTTCTGGGAAGGTAAGAACCTGTTCCCGGTTACTGGGCCTCAGACCTGCGCACCGCAGAGGCAGCCCAGCGAGCAGGCCCCCTGCCCCACCCCGTTCACCCCCAATTTCCCTCATCCCAGCTCACCCCAACTTCGCAAGACAATGGGAAACGCTTCTCTCCTTCCCTGAATTTAGCTACCAGCCGTATTCCGATCTACTTTGGGGAGTGGGAGAAGCGAAAGCGCCCCGGGATGTCGTTCCTCCCCAAGCCCGGTCGGCTCGCGCCCTCGCTCCGGGCCTGCCCCGCACCATCGTCACCGAGACCCCACACGCCCGCCAGCCGTCCCGAGGCAGGGTCGGGGTTGTCGGTCCTGGACCACGTTTCCTCCGTGAAGCGCCCCTAGATCGGCTCTGGGCCGCCTGGCTTCGCTAAAAGCACGGAAGTGCGTCCCCGGAGCGCGCCCCGGCCGCCCCAGCGCCCCGGGCCCCGCGGCCCCGGCCTCGCCGGCCGGCCGATCCCAAACCCCTTCTCGCGATTTGGTGAAAGTGCACCCCCTGGGGAGCCCTCTTTCCGCACGGAGCATTAGGCTCGTGGGTCCGCGGCCCGCGCGGAGGGTCACCCCGGAGCGCCCTGGGAGGGCGAAATCTCTCGCCTTCCGGGGGGCTGTGCTCCCGGGCCTAGGGCTGCGAGACCAGGAGGCCGGCTAGAAGGAAACCGATACAAGTCCAGCGACTCCGCTGCCCGGCCCGGGGTCCGGCCCCGCGGTCCCCGCCGTCCGCGGGGCGTTCGGGCTGCCCGGGCGGCTCCACACGGCCGCCGCCCACCGCGGCTCGGCGCGGGCGCAAACCTGAGCTCGAGAACCGACGCTCGGAAACGGATCCCGAGTACGCAAGGCCGCCCGAGAGGAGCCCGGTCGCCCGCCCCCTCGGCTTCGAGGTAAAGAAGCCAGTCCCACGCGGAGCTGGCTGGGGACGAGTTGGGGTCCCGGGGTGCCCGACGCCCCCTTTTCGTCCCACCTGCGCTGCCTGGACTCGGGACGGAGGCGGCGCGGGCGCTCGGGCCTGGCAGCGGAGGGCGAGGTTTTGTGTTTTAAGCCCTACCTGCTGGGCCTCGGGTGTCTGGAGAGGGGCGCAGGCCCGGGCGCCCCCGAGGCGGCAGCGGCGGCGGCGGCCCCT
>NW_012267290.1:2537986-2538406 GCF_000151885.1 Dipodomys ordii | reverse complement strand
TTCCCCCGGGGGAGGGGGCAGTCAGGCGGGAGTCGGCGTCGGCGCCCGGGGCGGCGCGCGAGCCGGAGCCCAGCGTCCCTCCGACGGCTCAAGGTTAACGGAGCGGGGGCCCAGCGGCGGGGGCTCCCGCGCCTTGTACCGCGCTCGCTCTCGCTCTGTAGCCCCGTCTCTCTGTGTGTGTTTGTCTGTCGGTCTGTCTCTCCCGGTAGAATTTGTCTCCCAGCGCTCTCTTCTCCATCCCGGGCCGAGCGCTGGGCCCGGGCGGGGATGAGCCCCGTCCCGCTCCCGCACACGCCCCACACTCGCTTCTGCGGCGGGAACGCGGGGCGCTGGGGACGAGCCAGCGCCCGGGAGGAGCCGGGAGACCTGAGCCGGGCGGGGAGGGGGATCCACGCGGCCGCGGCGGAGGGGGGACGCGGA
>NW_012267290.1:2527225-2533741 GCF_000151885.1 Dipodomys ordii | reverse complement strand
GCCTTTCCCGTGTTCTGCCAGGAAAAATCAACCCTCCACCTCTCCAGCCTCCCTTTCGATCGCTTCCCACCCAGGCCGCGGGCTGAGCACCCCGCATCAAGTCGGGGGACTTTTCACAAATGGGAAGTACCAGGTTGTGCGGTCCTCTCAAGGGCAGAATACAAGAATACGCGGCGTTTCCCCGACCCGCGGAAGTCCGTCTGTTCCGGGCAGAGACGAAATTGTAGACTGAACCCAAGAATGGAGAATCCGGGCTGAGATTGCATCGAAAACAGATTAAATAGACAAGACAGACAGACAGACCATACTTGATCCGGTGAGGGAGGCGGACAGCACAGGTCGGGCTTCCTGGCCCCGCTTCTAGCGAGGTCCTGGCCAGACCCGGTCAGGACGGCCTTCCACCAAGTGCCCCGTGGGGAGGGAGGAGGAAGTTCAAATTCTAGGACAAGACCCCCCTCCCTGACCCCCTATCCCTGCGCACTGGCAATCGGCCTTCCTGAACACCGCGCCCAGAGGAAAACGACGCCTAAAATGTGTCCCCTCACCCCGGGTCCCTGGTCCCAGTCCTCCGAACCCTCACCCCGACTCTTCAGAGAACAGCAGAACCCGGACGAGGAGCCCATTCCTACCCGAGGGGCCGACGCGCGGAGACCCGCGCTGAACGAAGGCCGCGTCCCGTCCTCCCGGGCACCCGTCTCCTGCCTTGGGCAAGGGGGCCGGGCAGGGGCGCGAGCTCGCGACGGGAGCTCGAATTCAGCTGCTCGTCCGGGGAGACGAGCACCTTTCTTTTCGGCCACCTGGAATTCTTGAGGGGACAGGGGTAGATGCGGACGCGGACCCGGCCCTGTCCCTCGGGCCGCCCGGCTCTGCGCCCCGGCTTGGCTCTTCAACCCTCCCTGACAGAAGCCCAGCAAGGAGGAAGTAACGCGTCGAACCGTCTCGCTTTAAAAGTAGCGCCGGGCGGCCCACGCACAGGCTCGCTCGCCCCTCCACCTCTGCACAAGGGTGCTTCTAGCCCGGGACCCAAATCGGAGGCGCGCCTTTTCACTTTAGAGTCCTGTCCAGATTACGGGCACGCGCATGCTGTGTCTCCATTTTTCTCCAGAAAATGTGTGTCAGGCTAGAAGAGGGGAAGCCGCCCTCCCGGGAGGAAGGGGCCCGAAGAGGCCCAGAGAGGTTAGGGCACTCGTTCAAGGTGGCAAAGCCTCCACGTGTCTAATTTAGAATCCAGTTTGACTTCTTTCCGCCAGTCTATATAATGACGACCTTCTACTAGAAAAGACTTTTTGCAACTGTAGTCCTACGTTTAATCTCCACATCTCCTTTAATGAGCACATCAGACATTTAAAGTTGAAAATCGATTTAAAATAAGTTTGTGTCTAGTGACCTCAGAGTCCGTGGGAAGGGAATGAAAACTGGAAAACAGTGTCTGAACTTTTTTGGAACATTCTGGAAGGATGCCAGAGCCTTTTGGAATAGGGAAGGCGCTCTGTGTCCCGGGGCAGTGGAGGCCAGGGGCAGACCGGATCTCCACGCCCTGGAGTCCAGCCGAGGTCGGGGGGGGGGGGGAGGCAGGGAGTCCCGTGCTCTGGGCACCACAGCTGCACTGAAGCCCTGTGCATGTGGCCCTTCGTGCTGCTCCTCAACTGAAGCTCACCCACCCTTCCTCTGGGAAGGACCTGGGGAAAACAGCAGCAGCAAGTGGCAGCAACTACCCCCTGGCCCTGGGCTGGGCTGCTGGCTCCTAAGCTCTGTCCCCACCCTTCTCCTGGAGGACTGAAGCTGCCCCTTCTGTATCTCTCTTGGCGATTGGAGCCCCAATCTTTTCGTTTGTGGGAACCCTTCCCCTTCCCATCAGACTTCTAAAGTGGCTGTTCCCCCAGCACAGATCCCAGAAAATGAACAAAAACCAACCAAAACCCTAACTCATATAAAAGATTCACCTGCTTTATTGCCAGGCCTTTTGTCTCACCCCGGATTGAGTGCCCAGACTCTCATTCCACAAGGAATCCCATGAAGGCAACCTAGTAAGTGTTCCATCAAGATTGGTGGAGTGGTTGAACTCATGAAAGGAGTTGCTAATTGCACTCTCAAGATGGAGGGGGAGGGGGAGGGGGGAGGATGAAAGAATCCACCCTAGAAGTCTGCTGGGGGGGCACCAGGCTGCCTCCCAGAGGAGGACCTTGGGGACCAGAACACACAGAAGATGTTGATCAAGTCTCTGTCCTCACACACTAGCTACAATCGAGGTCACTCCAAAGGGAACACAGAAATCCCCGAGGAGGGGTGGGGGGAGGATTTCTGGGCACACGAGGAATTTTGGAAATTGGCTTCAACTGTCGAGGGAGGCAGTGAGGACACTCAGGGTGCTGGTGGCAGAGGAATTCAGGCCCCAGTCTCCACCATCTGGGGAGGCCCAGACCCACACGTCCTGGAATGACTGCGGGACCGACTCACACGTGAGGACAGAGAAACGAAAGGAAGCCGAGGAGAGAAGCAGGGAGAGGAAAGCATGAAGAGACAGAGAGGGCCGAGAGGAAAGAGCCAGCAGGCTGGGGTGGGGGAGGGGGGAGTCCTTCATTTGCCCATTCATCCCATTCCGTGCCAGGATACTCAGCCAGGAACGAAACAGACAAAATGTCTGCCCTCAAGGAGCGCACATTCCATGAAAGAACGGCCTGCAATAGGTTCAACAAGTGATGCGGGTGTTAAACAGTGGGAAAATAAAGCAGGATGTGATAAATAAAGGGAGAGAGGGAGACATTTTAAGGGCAGAGAGCTCATCATCCCGGAAGGAGGGCTCCGCTGGCCTATTTCCGGGCAGGACAGTGGTCAGCGGTGGGAACTGGGGTGTTGTGCGTCCCTGGACATCAGGGGACTTCTGGGACCCTTGGGCCCTGGCGCTGCCGGCGCCAGCTCCAGCCAATATTCGCACGTCTTGCCCCAACACCCTTGGCCTCCCCGCGGAGCCCCAGGTGACCCGGAGCCACGAAGACGCCCTGGCGGGCGCCGCGACCCAAGACGGCCCAGCGCGGGACAGGAAAACGTCTAGGAAGTGCGAAGGCCAAGTGCGAAAACGGCGTCTGCCCAGCCAGCGTGGGGGCCCGAGGCGGGGTAGGAAGAGGCCCCTCCAGCCCAGGCCTGCTTCCCCGCTGGACAGCAGCCGCAGGGCCGCAGCAGGTGCCGCTCACTGGCACGCAGTCCGGGTGGCATTGGCAGGAGGATGAAGGCGGGCGGGCGTGCAGCCTTTTCTGACAAAGTGTGATGAGTGTATCCTGAACCGAGCGAAGGAAGACAGGAGAGCACCGTTCCACCTCCTTAGCCGCCTCTCCACTCTGGCCCTGCCGCTGCTCTGGGGATGAACAGCAACTTGCCAAAGCGCAAAGACCAAAAACGAGATCCACCACGGAAGGCAGCCAAGGATGGGCGCTTGGATAAAAGTGCTCATTTACACCTGTGCCAGTGGCCCTGTAATCCTAGCTACTCAGGAGGCTGAGTTCTGAGGATCACAGGGTAAAACCAGTCCTAGCAGGGAAGTCCGAGAGATTCTGAGCTCCAGCTAACAACCAAAATATGGAAATGGTGCCATGGCTCAAGCCGTAGATCAGCGACAGTGCCGAGGCTCTGAGTTCAAGCTCCAGGATTAGAGCATAGGCATGCACATACGTGCTCATTTAGGAAAGGAGTTCACTTTGCAAGGGTTCATTTAGGAAGGTGGGCAGCTCTCTGAGCCTCCTGTCACCAGGATTACAGGAGAGCCACTGGCAGCCCTGGCTCCTCTATTTTCACATTACTTTTCCACCAGGACTGGGGTTTTAGTCAGTGAGAGGCAGGGTCCACTCCCACCCCACCCCAGGACAGCTCCAGATGTGCAGCGGCAGCTGTCTACTCTGACCCCCCACGGGACACGGGGGACAGGATCCATCAAGGTCAGCCACAACACAGTTATGTCTCAATACACTAGGGATTATTTGTTGTTTGTTTCATCAGTCATGGGGCTTGAACTCTGGGCCTGGGCGCTGTCCCTCAGCTCTTCATCTCAAGGCAAGCTTTCTACCACTTGAGACACAGCACCATTTCCGGTTTTCTGGCAGTTAATTAGAGATAGTCTCACAGACTTTCCTGCTGGGGATGGCTTTGAACTGAGATCCTCACATCTCAGCCTCCTGAATAGCTAGGATTACAGGTGTGAGCCACTGGTGCCTGTCTATACGTTAGTTTTTGTGAAAGACTATGACATCCTGGTCCAGCAGGTGAACCAATTACAAAATTCCTTGGGGGAAAGAAAGGCTCAATATAAGTTATATTTTATCTAAAAAAAAAAACCCCAAACCTATTCCTAGGATCTTCAAAACCTACAGCTTTGCTCATAATTGTCCCAGACTGGGAAGCACACAGATGATCACTAAATGGAAAAGGGATAAACAAGTCTAGGCCTGTCCAGACAATGGAATATTACTTGCTCAGAAACCAAAAAATAATAAAGCATGAGACAATCACACTTAGTGACTCAGATGCACCATAAATACACTTTGATGTCCAAAAGAAGACTCAAAAAGACTATATGCAGAAACCGTGTGTGACATTCCAGAGAAAGGAAAACCAGAGAGACTGAAAACAAACCAGAGAGGCTGCTGAGAAGAGCTGAGTACAAAGGGGGGAGGGAGTCAGGGTTGTCAGGTGTTCTTGGTGTTCTGGTACCTTCCCTACCTTGACTGGGACACAATGTGTGCTTCTCAAAAGGCATAAAACAGTACACAGAAAGGAGTGTGCTTACTGTATGTAATCTGACTGTGTAAAAAGTATGCCCACCCCCACCCCGTCCTCCCTTAGGGAACCTCCACATTCCTGGTACTCGTGTCTAAAATGCTTCAGAACAGTGCCTTCTACGCCAAAGAAACGTCTGCATTTCTTTTTAAGGATGGGCTGTCAGGGCTGGTCTTCCCCACCTTGCAGAGCCCATCCATGCTCCACGGGAAAGGCCACAGTGTCTAGTCAAGCACCAATGACAGGACTTCACGTGGTCCCGGCTCTGGGAAGGCAGCAAGGGAGCAAGATCATTCTGCGCCTGGCAAGTGCCAAGTCACGCAGTAACTCTGCTGGCCCTGACCACCCCCTGGCCGCAGGGGAGAAGGTTCCCTGACAGGGACCTGTCACCCAGATGCTCAGCAGTTTTCATGCATCTAGTCCCACGAAGCAACTGTAAGCCAGAGTCCCAGCTTGAAAGAGGAGCCCGGCGGAATGGGTCTGCGTCCCCCGCCCCCATAGGACTGAACGGATTAGGGGTGAGACACTGCAGGATGCCCCTGCAGAAGCCGGATAGCTCTGATTCTTCTGTCCGTTTTCATTACACTCGGGTGCGGTTTATGGGGCTCACATGCCCAATAGGTAAAAACTAGACAGGAAGAACGAGTAAAATTGCTCTGTGCCAGATAAAGCCATGGTGGCACCTGAATGTGCAGATTTTATCATCTGATGGACACCACCTGGGCGCCTCAAAGCTGACTACGCGGGACACGAGGTGGCTTTCCCGCTTGAGCTGGACACCAAACCCAATCCAGGACCTGCACGCGGGAACTGCTCGGCCCAGCTACGTTTCCCCCCCCCTCCCCCCGGGAAGGCTTCGCACCCATGCAGGGGAGGGGAGAGGAGCGAGTGTTCCTCAGTGGTTTTAATTTCATCTTTTACACTCGAAATTAGAGGAAGAACAAAAACCAGCAGAGACATTTAAAAAAAACAAACATTACCATAACAAAAACAAACCAGAAACAAAGCCGTTTGGTGGCGGAACAGAGCTCATCCCAACCCCTGCAGCGCTGGCTAAATGAAGCCGCCTGGGAACAAAAGGTGAGAAAGGAAAGAAGCTCGGGACGCTGAACCGGGGGAACCGCGCAGCGCGCGGGGAGATTCCGGGGGCCTAAAGAAAAAGGGGCTCCCGAGGCCCCCGGGAGGGCCTAGGTGAGTCAGACCGGCGCCGTGAGCCCGCTCTCCGCCCCAGAGGGTGAACTTGGCCTCGGGATCTTTGACTTCTTTCAGCCTCTCGGTCGAGCCAGCCGGATTATCAGAATTCCCCACCCTCGCCGAACGGCGGGCGGCCCTGCGCTCCAGCTCCAGCGATCCCTGCGCTCGGCGTGGTGGTGCCAGCCGAACCCAGGTGTCCACCCCCAACCGTGCAGACCGGAGGGGACGGGGATCCCGTGCCCCGAATCTGGGGAGAGCGCCGGGCGGATGGACGCGGGAAGAAAGCCCAGGTCCCTTCCGGAGAGGAAGGGACGCCGGGCCGGAAGTGCGATCGGGAAGAAGGAAACGTATTCTATTCAAGGGTGTTTTTCCTCCTTTGACCCTCGCTTCCGTTTTCCGCGTGGCTGTGCACGCGCGAGCACGCACACGAGGGGGCCCCGCGTTGCTCACACGCGCGTCCGGGATCTAGGACACGCACGGCGTCGCCCGAGGAACACGGCCGTGGTCGCCCCGCGCGCCGTGGACCGCGCTTCCGCCCCCCGCGCGCACGGCGGG
>NW_012267290.1:2513736-2526687 GCF_000151885.1 Dipodomys ordii | reverse complement strand
CCCCACGCTCTTACCGCGCCGGGTCCGCGTCCGGGGGAAAGCGCCGCGGCCGCGGGAGTCCAGACCCACCGCTCCCGGCCGTCCCACCGGTGACCGACGCCGCGCGCGATCGGCGCCGTCAGAACAGCGGTGACGGTTGTGTACGAGTTCGTGCGCGTGTGTGCACAGGGGCAGACCCGGCAGACCTGTGCGGAAGAGCGGGTGCGTGCGCAGGGGAGGGCGGCAGGGAGGGTTCTGCGCCGCTCCGCTCGGTTCGCGCGTTCTCCCTGGCTCTGTCCCCCGCTTGGAAGGAACACCGGCCTGCTTGGCCCGAAAGGGGCCGGGCGCCTCATTCCCTCCCAGCCTCCGCGCCTCCTCTCCCGTCTCCGCCTTTCTCCATCTTGGTTCTGTCCTGGACCTGGGGGCCTGGGGACCTGGTAGCTCTGTCCCTGTGACTGCCACCCGATGAGGCGGTTACCACAACCTAGTCACTTTATTTATTTGGGCCTTGGATAGCTGTCTGTAAAATGAAGAGATCGAGGTAAATGTCTGCGGGGTCCCTTCCTCTGCCAGTGTTTTGTGGCTTTGAGTGACAGATTGATTTTTGCCAAGGTGTGCAAGTGAAGTAGTTCTCTACCACGGGGCTCCTTCTTGGTCCCAGATAATGGAGTCTGGAGACACGGGCCTCTAGATTTGAACTCAGTCTTAGCCATAGATAATAATTGTGTTCCATGAGGAATTCGGAATGGGAGACCCATTTGAATAAGTATGATAAAGGCTGCAAGTGGAAACCTGCAGTAATACCTAACACTGGGCATCACTATTTGTCAGGCATGGTGCCAAGTATGCTGCAGGAATTATCTCTATCTGCACAGTTAATCCATCTCCCATCTTACAGGTGAAGACACTAACTAGCTGTCCAGCTTAATCAGCAGTGGAGGTAACCACTCATGGGCCTTGATTTCAGAATGCAAAAACTGCCCCTCTAAGCCAGGGGCTGTCCTATAATCCAAGCTACTCAAGAGGTTGAATCTGAGGGTCCTGATTTGAAGCCAGCCAGGGCAGGAAATTAACCAGCAAAAAGCCAAAAGTGGAGCTGTGATGCAAGTGTCTTGAGTTCAAGCTCTGGTACTGAAACTAAATAAATAAATAAAAGAAAAAAGCCAGGCACTGGTGGCTCACACTTGTAGTCCTAATTACTTAGGAGGCTGAGATCTGAGGATTGCAGTTCAAAGACAGTCTGGGCAGGAAAGTCTGTGAAACTCATATCTCCAATAAACTACTCAGAAAAAGCTTGAAGTGGAGCTGTGGCTCAAGTGGTAGAGCACTAGGTTTGAGCAAAAAAGTTCAGGACTGGCAAAAAGGAAGGAAGAAGAAGGGAAGGAAGGAAGGAACTGCCCTCTGAGCCTGTACTGGTGCTATGGGGAATGAAGGGAAGAAGGTGAGAACTTTCTAACATATCTTCTTATTTGATATTAAAAAAGCTTCCATATCCATTCCACTCTCTCTCTCTCTCTCTCTCTCTCTCTCTCTCTCTCTCTCTCTCACACACACACACACACACACACACCCTTCCCTACTGTTCTGGCTCTAATGCATTAGGTGTCAATTTAATCTCTGCATACATCCCTCTCTTCCCCAAATACCAATATCCTTGAGGACAGAAATCCTGCCAGATAGCTGTATTTGCTGTAGTTTCTGACATGTACTAGACATTTTGTGACAGTTCACTGACTTAAATTCAGAAAAATCAGGCTTCCAGCTTGTCTTAGACTGTGTTAAATTCCACCTTGCATCGATGAGATGTCCTTGAGACACATAGGTCAGGGTATCTTCCCCTGGATGCAGGCACGGAGATCACATGCAGAAGATGCCACGCGATGTGGCACCAGCGGTTAGCGGGAAAGTCCCCTGTTGGTAGGGTGACCGTGAGCCTACCTACCTACCTTTGGCCCACTTATCAGTCAGGGGCAGCCTCTTTGGGACACTGACACACAACTCTGGGGTGGCACTGGACCTGTAGGATTCTGGTCCAATCCAGATGAAGCAATTAGCACACAAAGCAGACGACGGACATCTCTAGAAGTCAAAGAGGCCTTGAGGGGCACAGCCGGGGATGTATGTGGCTGGCCAGTACTAGGTGCCCTGAGAGGTCATACACAGTCTGCTTTTCCACCGCAACCTATTGCCTGGGATACTGATATCTCTTGCCATAAATCTGAATCCCAAGGCCAGACTTTCCTCACTGCAATGCAATCAGAGTGTAAGAGGATTAGCAATTAGTGATAAGGCAGCTCTGGACTCCCAGGGTAAATCCCGGGGCCTTGGACCCTGGTTTAGCTCCCACCCTTTGCAGAGAGCTAGACACAGTTATCATGGGCCAGTCAGTGGCAGTGATGGGTAAAAGCTTGGTGAAGGATTGGGAGTGGAACCACAGGCACCATATGCCCTCGTCAGACTGAGGAGAGGCCTTACCTGATGGGCACTGAGCACATGTCACATTCTAAACTCTGTATCTTCCAAATACCTGGTGGACGGATAAACATAAAAATAAAAACAATATACCAATTGTAGGCACGGAGGAAACACAACAGTTCTGACTTGGGTCTTATTTTTCCTGTCATTGTATGGGGTGACACAATGTCCCTGGTCACCTGTGACACAACTTAGTGAACACCTGCCATCCTGTGTAATTCTTAGTGGCACAGGCAAATGCTCATGATTTACCTAAGTTGTATGGTTACCTTATGTAGAAGTCACTAGAATTTGCTGAGCTTCAATTACTCTGGGGACTAAGTAAAGCATTTTAGAATAAATATCCTCCATCCATCCATAAAACATGATCTGTTTTACGGCTATGGGCCCAGAAGCCCCAGGCCAGCACTGGAGAAAAGGTGAAGGAGCAGCCATTGCTTCTCCCAGCAGTGTCTCAAGGCTTCCTGTGTGGGGAGCTGAGTGTAAAGTACTTATTAGATCTGTGGCTGTTCTGTACTGACACTGAACTTTGGGCCTGAGATCCATTGGTAAATGTGACCCGATAAAAAATAAAATAAAAATAAAGCAACTCACTAAACAACACCTGAAGAATTATTAGGCTCACTTCCCTTATAAGCAAAATTGTCTGTTCACATATTTTGCAAATATATAGTAACAGATGGATGGACACAGTTCATTTCTCTACCAGGTTGTTTGGGCTTCTCGGGAATTTTTAGATTAAGTTCTTAATTGGGAGCATCAATTCCTACTCCTCTTTGCTCGCCCCATTCTCATTATGTTGCTGGGGACGGGATAAAGCAAAGCCACCTCTTCCTGCAGCTCTGTTGTGGCTACTCCAGCCCTACCAAGCAGCCTTCCCCTGTTCAAGGCACCTTCTTAGAGTTCCATGGAGTAGAGATTCAAGTATGTCTGTAAGCTTTAAACTTACAAGGGAGACAGGAAATCCCAGGGGGCAGGTGACGCCCTTTCCAATCTACCAGCCATCAGCAGTGAGACCACCGCCAAGATGCAGATTTTCAGCAAAATCCTTATAGGGAAGACCATCACACTGGAAGTTGAGCCCTTGGATACTATAGAAAATGTAATGGCCAAGATCCGGGCTAAGGAAGGAATTCCTTCTGATCAGCAAAGCCTGATCTTTGCAGGTAAGCGGCTGGAAGATGGATGTACTTTACTGACTACAGCATTCAAAAGGAGTCCACTCTTCACCCAGTGTTGAGATTTCAGGGTTGTGCTAAGGAAGAAAAAGTCTCACACCAACTCCCAAGAAGAACAAGCACAAGAGAAAGGTTAAACTGGCTGTCCTGGAATACTATAACATGAATGAAAATGGCAAAATTAGCCATCTTTGTCGAGAGTGCCCTTCAGATGAATGTGGTGCCTGGGTTTTTATTGTTAGTCATTTTGACAGACATTATTGTAGCAAGTGTTGTCTAACTTTCTGCTTCAAAAAACCAGAAGACAAGCGATTATGTATGAATTAATGAAAGGCATAAGCTGAAAAAAAACTTGCAAGATTCTTGATGTTATAATTGTCCACAGTATGCAGTAGGTGCTCAATACTTACTCTGAAGAAAGAATTAATGATTGAATACATCTGAAGACCAAACATAGAGTTCTATATAAGAAATGTGCTGGGCTGGGAAGGTGGCTCAGTGGTAGAGCGCTTGCCTTGCATGCATGAGGCCCTGGGTTTGATTCCTCAGCACCACATAAGCAGAAAAAAAAAGCTGGAAGTGGCGCTGTGGCTCAAGTGGTAGAGTGCTAGCCTTGAGCTGAAGAGCTGAGGGACAGCACCCAGGCCCAGAATTCAGGCCCCACAACTGGCAAAAAAACAAAACAACAACAACAAAAAAAAGAAATGTGCTTCTGGGTACCAGTGGCACAGGACTATAATACTAGCTACTGAGGAGGCTGAGATCTGAAGATCCCCCATTTGAAGCTAGCCCAGGCAGGAAAGTCCATGAGATTTCATCTCCAATTAACCACCAAAAGAAAACAAAAAAGCTTAAAGTGGAAGTGTGGTTCCGTGGAAGAAGGACCGTGTTGAATGGAACACCATCCAATCTCTGAGTTCAAGCCCCGGACCGTGTTGAATGGAACACCATCCAGTCTCTGGTTCAAGCCCCAGGACTAGCACAAACAAAATGTATCTACTTGTGAAATGCAGATAGAGTTCCCAAATATTTTCTTTTTTCACATCTCAGGAGTCTTTGGGCAGAGATGCAATATAAATGGGCAATTTTCTTTTCTTTTCAGTGTTTTGATCTCAGATGTGGGATTTTTTTTTGCCAGTCCTGGGGGTTGAATTCAGGGCCTGGGCACTGTCCCTGAGCTTCTTCTGCTCACAAGGCTAGCATTCTAACAGTTGAGCTACAGTGCCACTTCCAGCTTTTTCTATTTATGTGGTACTAAGAAATCGAACCTAGGGCTTCATGCATGCTAGGCAAGCACTCTACCACTAAACCACATTCCCAGCCCCAGATGTGGGAGTTCTGAACTGCTATTTGCTTCTCTTTATAACTTGCATGTTGGAGGGGCTAGATGATAAATGAGAGAAGAATAATTCCTTATTGCTTCTTATCTGCCCGATCTATAAACTAGTGTCAGCATTTCCTCACTTGGGTTTAAACCTGTGCTTGGTATACTTATTAACTTGTTTAAAATAAGCCATAAAAGTGGGCTTGGTTGGCAGTTCTTTTAACTAATTTTAAAAAATGACATTGGTCATTTTCCACTCGCTCCTGGGGTGACCTTTGGCAGGTCATGTAACCTCCAGGTGCTCCACCCAAGAAACACAGGAGGATGGGTCCAGCGCTGCCAACTCCAGGAACCTGGTAGCTGCGTCGCTCCTCGATTCCATGATTTTCTGATGGGTAAATTGAGGGGCGCTGATAGTATCTATTAGAGCAATGGAAGAGGGTGACGCTTGTTAGAGCAGAGCCTGGAGTTTAATTCTGTTACTTATTAGTGGTATGACCTTTGGCGAGACAACGCTTCTGAGTCTCAGTTTCCTCAACTATAAAAGGGGCATAATATCTAATAATAGGCTGATTACCCCTGTGGGAGGGGGTGTTGCTGGGAGAATTCAGTGCACTTTGTTACTCCATAAATGCTATTCATTGTTCTCAGCACACAGATGAGGCAGACCAGGTGCTGCTAGGCTGAACCACTGGAAGCAGGGCCAAGAGAAGGACTGACTGGTTTTCCAGTCTATGTTGAGGACAAGTGAAATTATTTTAAAATTATACAAAGGTTGAGCTTGGGGGAGAATCTATGGCTGTTTCATGAAAACCTGTGTTGTAGGGACTTTTCTGGAAGATGAAATAGTAAAGTGACGAGAAAGTGGCCAGCTATCATAGAGAGCACAGTCACAGCGTTCCCAGCTAGAAGGAAATGAAGTCGTTGTCAAGGACAGAGGTATGGGCTCTCCCAGCCTGGCTCTCCTCCCGCCTCACAGCCTCACAGGGCTTGCTCTGGGATAGATCCTGGCCAGGTCAGGGTCACAGATGGTTGTTCAAGGGTTAGTCAGATTCCCATCCGAGATGGGGAACGGAGGATTTGGATTGCAGAGAATTCAGTCAGCAGAGGGATTTAGAACTTGTCCCCAGGAGAGGATCTCAATGGTATAACTCTGAACGAACAACAACTGAAGAACAGTTCAACAAAATGAATCCCAGGAAGCTGAAACATGATTGGGGGTGTAGGGGTGGACAAGGAGAGGAGGAGCAGATGATGGGGAGAGGAAGAGTGGTCCAACATAGCCATTCTATCCTATGTACCTGGGTGAAAACAGACCCACCATAACTTGAGGGAGTGGGTGGTGGTAGGGGAGAGATGGGGGAGAACCATGGAAGGGGAGATGCTGACCAAGAGGCTTCTATTAGCCCGGCACTGGTGGCTCACGCCTGTCATCACCCTAGCTACTTAGGGAGCTGAGATTTGAGGATCACAGTTCAAAGCCAGCCTGGGCAGGGAAGTCCATGAGACTCTTATCTCCAGTTAACTACCAAAGAGCCAGACGTAGAGCTGTGACTCGAGTCAAGTGATAGAGCACTAGATATCAGTGTTCAGGCCCTGAGTTCTAGTCCCAGGACTGGTACACAAGCGTGCGCGCACACACATACACACACTCGATACATTGTACTTATTAACTGATTTGTGGACTAGAAATCACCATTGTACACCTACTTAACACTAATTAAACTATTTTTTAAGAATTTGCTCTGTGCAAATCAATCTCCAAGACAGTACCATCTACCCTGCTAATGCTGAGCAGAGGGTCAGCAAATGAGCTGGAAGATAAAACTGCAGTGTGCTTCCCCGCTGCATTGTTGATGGAGAAGGGGCTGAGATGAGCGGAGGTGGGGCAGACTCCCGGCTACAATGACCTAAAATTCTGCCTTTGCAACCATCATGCACCCACCCAAATAACAAACAAAAGCTGACCTCAAAAAACAATTGCAGATTCCAGAAAGAAGATAGAAGTTTTGCCTGTGTATCCATCCCCTGCTAGTCTCATAATACAAATTCCTTTCTGAAAACTTTCCTGCTGAGTAACCAATATAAAAGTGTTACATGTGTCTTCTCTTCTCTGGATGTGTTACATAAACACACACACACACACACACACAGAAGGCTCTATAACTGAGGAAGGCTTTGGTTGCCTGGTCTTGCTTCTTCCTTCCTCCCTTCCCCCTCCCACCCTGTTGACAAGGTGAGAGGAAGGCAGCCTTGGCCTCTAAATGGCTGAGGAGTTCAACTTCAAAGGTAGCACGTGGGGATTATTAATAGCTGTCTTGCAGTTCATTTGGTTTCCAGGCTCTGGCGTGGTAGTTAGAATTCTCTGGCCTTCACCAGAGAGTTCTTTCTGAACAGCCCCAGGCTTCTTGGCACGGCTGAAGGTCTGACTTTCCTCTCCCCCCCCCCCATCCCTCCTCCTTTCCCTGGGCCTGGGCTGGGATAATCAGCTCGCTTTCCAGCTGGCTTAGCACCTGGTCTTTCAGCTCAAGTCCTCCTGCCAGCCAGGGGCTACAGCCTAGGGAAAAGTTACAGGAACCCCCCACGACCCCCACTACCCCCACTATCCGTGGCAGTTTCAAGGTTGCCAGGGAAGAGCTCCCCAGTCTGGATGGCTGAGGGGAGAAGCTGCTGGTGGAAAATCCTCCCAGAGCTGGGGAGTTCAGCCTTGGAAGCTGGTGGCCTCCACAACGGCTCTCTGCTGGGGACTCACATTTTATGAAGCCTTTGTTATGAAAAACCCAGCTGCAAGGTCCTCTGATGCCTGGCTCATCCAGGATTGGGTCAGTCTTCCTCATCCCTCGCAAAATGATTATTTTTCTAATTTAAAATAAATCAGGGGCTGGGAAGGTGGCTCAGTGGTAGAGCGCTTGCCTTGCATGCATCAGGCCCTGGGTTCAATTCCTCACCACCACATAAGCAGAAAAAGCCAGAAGTGGCACTGTGGCTCAGGTGGTAGAACGCTAGCCTTGAGCTGAAGAGCTGAGGGACAGTGCCCAGGCCCAGAAACAAAACAAAATAAATAAGACCTCATTTGTGGTTCATCTGGAGTTCAGAAAAGTGTAATGAGGAAAAGCAAGAGTATTCTTAACCAATCCCTGGAAAGGGCTCCTGCAGTCACTAGGCTCCCCTCTGCTTCTCAAACCCTTTCCTGTCTGTATGTGTGCTTATGTGTATGCACACGTGCATTTTAACAAATACAAGCCAGGTATAGTGGCACACGTGTAATCCCAACACTCAGCAGGCAGGAATCTCAAAAACATAAAAACAAATAGCAAGCAACTTTGAGAAAGAATGTGTTCAGTGTGTGCAAGTCCAGGGTTGGAGCCCTAGCTCCCAATGACAAACGAAAACCTCTAAAAATTTTTCTTAAAAAAGGAAACTTTCTTACGTAGTTTAAATATCTTAAGAAAACATAACTTGTCATGAATTTAACACAGTTAATCTCAATGCAAATTGTTCAGTGTTTAGGTTAGTCCCTATTCTTCACTATAATAAATGCATAATAAAACGCATTTTTGATGTGTGACTGTGAAATCATGCATTTTGATAATCAAAGAATCGTATAAAACTAATTTCTTTAAGGTGAATTTCTGTTCATGGGGAAAAGACCACGAAAGATTCAACCACTTCCAGTTTTGAATTTGAATGTCTCCCACAATTCTACACCCACCAGCAGCACTCAATTTCAGATAAGCAAGTCAAAAACATGTTTATGAATTTGTCACTTAAATTGTAATGTACATTTAATTTTTGAAGAGTTTCAAATTCTAGGTTAAGAAACAAAACTACGTTATAAGCAAATACGTTGATTTAAAGACCTTGTCTCAGTGATTGGGGAGACTTGCTTGTAAATCAAGTTGTATAAGGATTTTTCTGTGTTTGTGCCAGTACTGGGACTTGAACTCAGGCCTGGATACTGTCTCTGAGCTTTTGCATTCAAGGCTAGTGCTCGACCACTTGAGCCACAGCTCCATTTCTGACTTTTTGGTAATTAATTGGAGGTGAGTCTCATGGATAGATGCTTTAAAGCATTAAAAATCCAAGTGGACAGAAATGTTGAAGTCATTTGCCCAAGTTAATCAGGCAGTTGGTAAGTCACATGGGGCTCAGGTCATATCATTCTAACATTGGAGTCTAGACTCTTACCCAGGGACAATGTACACTTAGTACTGCACTGGAGCCAAAAACCTTCCGGAATGTTCTTTGTGGTAAACTTATTGTCCAGTAATTGCTGTTTTTATAATCTTAGATTATGTATTAGGAACGATTTTATCTTTGAAAATAGGTGGCGGGCTCAGCTATTGAGAAGGCCACTGAGGTGTTGTATTTTTATAATATGCTGGAAATAGAAATCAAATGACTTCTTCAGGGGCACTCAGCTTGTTGGTGGCTGTGCTGGAACAAGAATCCAGGCTCAGGCAATTCTTTGGCTAACTTCCTCCTGTGGTTTCTCACCAAACAGCTAATGTCCCCTATGGTTCACTGAGGAAGGTCAACTTGCTTTAAAGTTTCAAGGGGTCAGCATCAGCAGCTGGGACCGCCAGGATCTGGCTGAAGGAGAGGGATCACACAGCTGGGTTAGAGGCCAACAGTCACGGTGAGCCCAGGAAAGTAGAGTCCTTGCCCGGGAAGTGTGAAGCATGAAGTCCGCCAGCCATCTTCCCCAAGGGAGGGCCTGCCCACTTCACTGCCAGGGGCTGGACCTTCCTCTCTGGTGGGGGGCAGAACAAGGGCCTGACCACCGGCCCCCTGGGGAGGGGATTCCTGCACAGAATGGAAGGCTGGACCAGATAACCTCTGCAGCCCTTCCCTTCCCCGCATCTCTGATTTGTGTGTCTTGGGGGAGAGAAGTGAGCAGTCATGGGACTGGAGTCATTGATTTAGGGTCCCGCCCGGTGACCAGCACAGTCCTCATCTTGGGCAAATAATTTAACCTGTCAGTACAAGGCACAATGCCTGGCGAGGAGTAAAGCTTTGTAAATGTTTGCCGAATGAAAGAATGGGCGGATGGAGTTGAGTCTGAAGGAATACCAGTCCAAATTGGAGTCTTACACTGTCCTCCCACGAGCTTGCTTACAGGAGATGAGGTGGAGCGCGAAGGACCGCGATCCCACCATCTCAAAGGGTTCTTCTTCCTTCCAGTGACAAGGGCGGTCTTGCCATGGATCGGAATCAATCAGGAAGCATCATTCAATGCGATGAGTGGGAAGTCTACGCAAAACTCCCCATTTCATTAGTGCCCCTTCCCCCTACCCGGAGTGGGTGTGTAGCTCCCTCTCAGAGCTTTCCAGGGCTGGGTAGGACAGCCAAGCCCCTTCCTTCCATCCGCCCCCCCAACCCCAGATAAATGCAGAAGTCTAATGGATTGTTCATGCTGCTGCCCAGATTAGATAGCAGGGCCTCTGTTATCAGAGCTGGAGCCCGCCCCTGTGGCCCCCACCAAGTTTTCCAAGGCGGCCCCAAGGGAAGGCTAGGGGACAGAGAGGGCTTGAAGCCTAGAGAGCTGTGGGAAAGCCTGCAGCATGGAGGCTCTTTCCACTGCATCCCTGTTCCAGAACTTTCCAGGACCTTAAGTCTTCCCCCAACCCCATAGCTTTTAATAAGGCAGGTGAGCTAGGGGGTTGGATCCGTAGCTGCTATCTGCTGCTTTGGAGGGTGTACTTGGAAGACAATAACTCTTGCATTCTCCTGCTCAACCTTTTAAAAAGCCAGGAACACGTGGAGACACTCCTTTGCTTAAGATTTTGTCTAAACAGGGACAACCAAGCCCCAGAGCAGGCAGGCACTTTCCTTTGCTCTTCAGTCAGGGACGGGGGAGGGGCAGAGCTGGCTTCTGCCCTCCCATTCCGAATTTGTCAGGGTCAAATTTTTATTTGTTTCCAGATTTTCAATTGTTATTATAAAGGTTATGTAGAAAGGGGTCACAGTTTCGTAAGTCAGTTAACGCGAGAACATTTCTTTTTGGACGATGTCACCCCTTCCTTCCCTCTCTCCCAGTTTTTCCTCTCTGGTCCTCACTTACAAGTTCATTTTCCACATGGTTTCTAGTGAGTACCACTGTTCATCCTTTGCAGGGTAAAATTATAATTTTATCATTATTATTACAACTTTAAAAACCTGTGCTAGTCCTGGGATTTGAACTCAGGCACTGTCTCTCAGTTTTATTTTGCTGAAAGCTAGTACTCTACCATTTGAGGCACAGATCTGCTTCCAGCTTTTTGGGATGAGGACAAGAGTCTGGACTTTACTACTTGGACTGTATTCGAACCACAATCCTCAGACCACAGCTTCCTGTATAACTAGGATTACAGTATGAGCTACCAGAGCTCATCCAAATTTTTATTTTCCAAGGATCTGCTTCTTAAGGTTTCATAAGCATTTAAAAAGAGCAATTTTTTTGTTTCTTGAAAAAAATCTCCTTAAGAGCGTTTCCCCCTCTAATCACTTTCTGAAAGCAAATCCCACCTACTATCTACCAACACTATTGCATCGAAAATTCTCCAGTGTGATCTTACAACAAATTCTACAGAAAGCAAACACTGCGCACTCAAAATCATTATTATCTACAAGGAAAGGCTAATTGTTCTATCATTATTATGATAGAAGTACTGAGATCTAACAGAAAGCAAATAAAATCTTAGCTAGTGAACAAGGAAAAGTTATCTATTTGAACCATATCAATTTCCTGTTAAATCTTAGGGGTTAGTAGAAAAACCATAATAAATATTGTGAGAGGATAAATCATCTGGCTCAGTTTTGTAAGTTTATACAACATTAAAAAAAATCTCACATCACAATTTAATTAGAGATACCCACCCTCAAATTACTGGAATTTTGAAAAGTTATTAGAGTTTGATAGTTATTCGCTGGTGGGAATTTTAAGTAACTCCCGAAGGACAAATGGCATGGCTACCGCTGTCGTCGTTTACTATATAGAAAGAATATTGAATATTCACCAGCAAGAATATTCAACCAGCAACAAAGAATAAAGAATATTCGCCAACAAGAAGGCTGCTGGGTCCTCTGACCCGGGATCTTTATTCTGCCACAAATTCATGCGTGAGAGGCGGCTGCTTGCGGGGTCGGGGAGCTGAGTGGACGGGAGGCCCGGCGGGGCAGAGCCCGAGGAAGCGGCGCGCAGCCGGGCCCGCTTCGGACGCCAGGAACGGGAGGCGGCAGGTAGAGAAGAATTAACAAAGGCAGCGCTTGTGGGGTGGGGGCGGGTGCGAGGTGGGTTCAGCCAGAAAAGGAACACTCTGGAACACCGTCTGGGAGCGCAGAACCCAGGAAAGGAGAGGGGAAGGAAAGCGGAGCGAAGGAAGGGTCCCGCGGACGCTGGGGTCCCGCGGACGCTGGGGTCCCGCGGACGCTGGGGTCCCGCGGACGCTGGGGTGTGGGAGCGAAGGGCGGACCCCTCCCTCCCTCCCGCTCGCCCCGACCCAGGGCGAGTCCCCGCCACCGGCTTTTGGGAGGCGCGGCGTTTGTAACACGCGGGCCCCCTCCCCGGGACCCGAGCCTGGGAAGCCCAGGGCCCGGACAAGCCCTCCACGCCCGGGTCCCACGCGGCCCAGGCCTGGGGGCGAAGCCAGTGCCTCTGACAACCGCCCTGAAACCCCCAAACCACTTCTCTCTGGGCCCAGCCGGGGCTGCCCGCCCGGGCCCCCTCCCCGACGCCGCCCGGGAAGGGACTCGAACCTGGCTGGGCTGGGCGGGGGGTGGGGGGCTCTGCACGGTCTGGAGGGGTAGGAGAGCTGGGGGGCCTGGGCCTGGGCTGCGGGCGTGGGCCTGGGGTTTCTCCCCGCCACTCTTTGAGGGCGAGGCCCCGGCCCCTCCGCTGGGCTCCACGTGGGTGAAGGACCCCAGCCCGTTTGGGGGCGACTGGCGGGCCGGCTGGGGAGCTGGAGCCGGCCTGGGGTTGGGGCTCTGCCGGGCAGCGCGGGCGGCGGGGACCGG
>NW_012267290.1:2513051-2513452 GCF_000151885.1 Dipodomys ordii | reverse complement strand
CCCCGGGCCCTGGGCATCGGGGCTTGTGCGTGGCGGGGAGCCCGCGGTGAACCGTCCCCCGCCCCCCCCCGCGGGCGTGATTTTTGGATCGAGTCACGTCTCCCAGCCTCGCCGGCTCGGGGGCGGGGAGCGGGAGAAACTTCCAAAGCCGTTTTCGTTGGAAAGCGCTTCCAAGTTGGCGACGAAGTCCGCGGCCCGGCCTCCCTGGTCCCTCCCTGGTCCCCGCGCGCCCACTCGCCACCGATCGCGCTGGGCTCCGGCTCTGTGCCAGAACGTTCCAGAATCTGGAACGAGATGCACCGCACCTTCTCGCCCCCCTCCACCCTTAACAGGAGAAACAAGGGGATCCTCGCGGTCCGCCCAGGACGGGGCTTGGCCGGGCGGCGGCCCGCGGCGCCCCG
>NW_012267290.1:2456167-2512786 GCF_000151885.1 Dipodomys ordii | reverse complement strand
CCATCGCCCGCCGACCCTCCTCCGCGCCTGACGCCGCCGGGTTTATTGACCTAAGATCGGCCTGGGCGTTATCAGCCGGGCCGGGCGTCCCGCGGCGCCCCCGGCCCCGTGGGGCGGCGGTCACCCCCCAGCTTTTCGAAGAAACCTCGCTTCCCTTCCCCAGCCCCCCAGCCCCGTCTCTGATCCCAGGATTTACAGAACAGTGGGCTGAATTCCGCCCACCGAGAAGCCCAGCTGCCATCCCCTCGTGGTGCCACTTTTTATCTGGATAAATCAGGTGAAAGTACCCCCCCACCTCCAATTATTCGGATAATTGCTTGGGGTCCTCCGCCCTCCCGTGTTTAGACAGCTGGAGATTGATGGCTCGGGTCTCTGAGTCTCCCCCAGCCCCGAGCCTCCTCCTCTCCACGTTGCGCTCTAAACCATCCCTGAGCCACACACTCACCGGATGCTGTTTTCCGTCCTGTAAATCACTGGGCAAATAGAACAAGGCGTTAGAAAGCCACTTGAAACATGTGTTTTATTGGGGTCGAAGGAGAGAACAGGGATAAAGGAAGAGCAAGAAGAGCAACTTAACATCTTCTCAGCACCAAACACCAAAACCTGTCCTGAAGATGTACACTTCCCAACCAACGACCCCAGGAAATGGAAAAGCATTTGTAGAGACAAATCCTTGGAAGGAAACTGAGGACAAAGTCTACGGCTAGAAATGAACCCTGGAAAAAAGCTAACAAACCCTGTTTCCAAAAACCCTTTCCTCACAGCTAGCAGAAACCCACCCTTGATGTTACTACTACCAAGAAATACAAAGGAATGACAAGAAGAAGACCAACTAAGACGCTTTTGTGATGATAAATCACAGGGTTCTACCAGCCTTTACACAGCAAAGTTTGACTACAATTCAGATGGACTTTCTTTCTTTCTTTCTTTCTTTCTTTCTTTCTTTCTTTCTTTCTTTCTTTCTTTCTTTCTTTCCTCTCTCTCTCTCTCTCTCTCTCTCTCTCACACACACACACACAGCTGAAATCCTTTCAGTTTTCCTTAATTTGTAGAGCAGAAGCAGGAGTGAGCATGTCAGCCTTGGGAAGAGTGAGTGGGGTGTGGAAGCTGGAGATGCGGGGGAGGTGGGGTACAATTTGAGACAGCTAGAAATCCATGGGTCAGCCAGAGGGGGGAAATGTCCACGGGAAACACTGTTCGAGTCTCTCCTCGACAGGGCTCATCTTCTTAGTACAAAGGGACTCAGAGAAAGACTTTGCTAGATCCTACCCCCGCATTAGAGAAGCCTCTCCTAGTTCTAAGGTTACAGACCTCAGAGTGCTATTGTCCGTTTCCAACCAAATCTAGGAGAAGGAGGCAGAGACAACTTTGGAGGGTGCAGACTCCCACAGCCTGAGCCACAGACAATGCCTCCGTTCTCCATGAGGACCCTCTCAAAGCCGGGCTCTACTTTTCTACCTCTTCTTTCAGACTTCCTCTTTGCTCAGCCCCTCAGTTGTAGCTAAATGCAAAGTTCATTTGCTTACGCTTGGGCTTTAGAGGAAGAAAAGGTTAAGTTTGACTCATTTGCCAATGCATGCCCAGCCCACAGCATAGGCCATCGACCCTTCAAAGCAGGAAGAAAGTGAAGCTCAGGACAAAAGCTTGCAGAGGTACACGGGCAAGACTCATCACTGCCACCCTCCCCTCTCACGGCTGGCTTCAGAGTAAACAAAAATTAAAACCGACATCAAGCCTGGCGGAGCCTTGCACACAGGCAGAGAAATTGTCAGACCCTGGCTGAAAGACCCTTGCTAGCCAGCCAATGAGCCCTACGGAATCAGCATGGAGACTTTCTGTCCAGAAGCCCTGTAGGCCAGCTCCACTGTGGGCCAGGCCTGAAGGGCTTGCCTGCGTTTCCCAGTGGGGTTCTCAGGATGACAGCAATGGGATCTGGGTTTGCTTGGAGGAGCAAAGACCCAGCACCCAGCCACACCTGCTCAGAAGCCTGATTTATTCAGTTAGCCTTTAAAAAAAATTTTTTTTAGGTGACCGGCTTTCCCTTCCATTTCTGAAACTAAACTATCAGCCAACTGTAAGAGAGGGAAACAGAGAGAAGGAAGCAGAGAGAGAAAGTGGGACAGGAAGAAGCCTTTGTGAAGCAGAGGACTTGTAAACAATCCATTCCTTTCTCCCTTCTACAAGATGGGAGAGCCTCCCCCACGGCCTTGGGCCTTGGTGCTCTAGGTCTGCTCTCTGATGTCTTTCCCTCTACAAATGTGCCCTCCACCATCCCTCCCCCGCCAGGCTCCTCCTGGCTCAGGGGCAGAGGACCACTGGAAGGATCAGGAGAGGACTCACCCTTGGGGCTGCAGCTCTTCCAGGCCTGGTGGAGGCAGATTCTCAGGGGCAGGATTCCAGGCTGCTCTCATCTGGGTGGGAGGGAGACGTTGTGAGTTGCGTCTCCCAGCTCCCTGGAGCTCCCAGCTTTCCTCTCAGAATTAGATAACAGGAAAAATAGATAAGAGAAGTGGTTCATTAATTCAGCAAAGCCCTGTGGGTTTTTTTTTTTCCTTTTCCTTTTGGTATGTGTAGAAGTACAAGGAAACCCTGCTAGGGAATGGACCCTGGCTGATTTTTTTTTTTTTAAGCCTGTGCTCATGAAGCTCCAGAGCTGCTTTTCAAGGTCATTCAGAAGGACCTGGGGAACTGCTGGGGAGAAGGCTTGTTCCAGGCCCCAGCCCGCTGAGACACAGGGCCACGCTGACAGGCAGGGAGGACCGCTTGGCCGAATTTGCTGCGATGGGCTAGAAATAGTAACAGCAGTGCTACACCTGGTTTGGCAATGGCGTTGATACTTGTTCCCAGCGCCCTGCTCATCAGCTTGTAGGGGCTTCTCACTGCAATGGCAGCTAGGCAGAGTGTAGACACTCTGGGTGAGGTAACAGAGTTCAGAAAGGCCCAGTCACCCAGCAAGGAGGGCATGGAGCCCAAATTGAAATCCAGATCAATGGAGTCTGGTAGTAAAGAAAGCAATGGATTCTCACAATAGCGAGAGACCTTGAAATTCCAATCGCCTCTGCAATCAACGATTCCCTCCGCTCCCCCATAGGTGACTCTGTACTACTTGAGTTCTCATGGTCCTGGGGTGCTCAGTTCTCATGGCTGTGGGGTGCTCAGCACTACTCTGCTGACCCCCAAGTGATGGCAGGGCCGAGAACTCATGAAGGAACATCGGGTGTCTTCATAGCAAAGAAAACAAAACACAAAACCTGTACATACAAACACGGTCCCCAGTGAGTAGCTTCCTTCCATGTAACCACAATTCCTTCCAGGCAAGAGGATTATTAGATGTTATTAGATATAGATCAGGAATCTGGAACAGACAACAGGGGAATCGCCATATATCAAAGAGCCATGTGTGGTAGGAAAGAAACTAGAAAGATGCAGGCATGCGAGAAGGGAGAATAGAAAACACACAGGGATAGTTTTCCCTTCCAAGAAGCTTTCTTATGAATATTTTCTTCTTCCCTCCCTCCCCCCCTCCCTCCTTCCTTCTTTCCTTCCTTTGATGTCTTTCTCTGTTTCTTTATCTCTGTCCTTCTCTCTCTTTCTTTTTTTGAGGTCCCAAACAACTTGAAGTCCCCAGAGTTTCATTGGGTTGAAGTTTTTGTTTTTGTATTGTTATTTTAAAGGTAATGTACAGAGGGGTTACAGTTACATAAGTCAGATAAGGAGTACATTTCTTTTTAATGTATTTATTGTAAAGATACCGTGGAAAGGAGTTACAGTTACATGAGTAAGGTAATGAGTACATTTCCTATCCAGTATTGTTACCCCCTCCTTTGTTTTCCCCTACCATCCCTTCCCTCCCCACCTCCCCTACTCCCCCCTTCCCCTGAAGTTGTAAAGTTCATTTTCAACATAGTGTCTTGTACACCTCATTGTTACTATGGGTCAACCTGTATCCTTGTTTCAGCATTTTGTTATTTCCCTTCCCCTCCCCAATTAGAAAAATGTATATACAAGATGTAAGGCACTGGAATCAAATACAGTGAAAACAGGGGCTATACTTTGGGGGAAGAACATACAAAAGAAACAAAAAAATCACATAGTACATTATAAGTACATTCAAAACAACAGCAACAAGGATAAAACCTCTTGTGTCTCTATCTTGGGGTTCATTTCGCTTAGCAGCATTTCTGTGGTCATATAGGAGTACATTTCTTTTTGGACAAAGTCACGCCTTCCCTCACTTTCTCCCAGTTTTTTCCTCCCACTGCCACTCACAGTTGTGTAGTTCATCTTCAACATCATGTAGACTGAGTAACACTGCTACATTTGTTACCCTTTGTCCCTCCATTTCTGTACCCCTTTCCCCCCCACCCCCAAGACAGATAAATGAGCAAACAAGTCAAAAAAAATAGCAACAAGGAAAAAAGTCTTGTTTCCATTTCCTGGAGTTCATGTTGATAAATATTATTTTGTATGATCAGATTCACTCTTTTTTTAATATTTTTTTAAATTTAATTTTATTTTAGTTGTGAACATACAGTACAGAGGGGTTACAATTACATGGGCAGGATAATGCGTACATTTCTTACCAAGCATTGCATCCTCCTCCTTTGTTTACCCTTCACATCCCTTCCCAGCCTCCCCCCTCCCCCCCAAGATTCACTCTTCACTGAGAGTGTCCTCTCACTGTGTATGAATGCCTAAAGTCCTGAATAATTTATCCTGTCCTAGTATATTTTAGATCTAGCTTCTGCATAGAGAGAAAACATGTGATGTTTGTCTCTCTGAGCTTGGCTTACCTCACTTAACATGATTTGTTCAGATCCATCCATTTCCCTGCAAGTGACATAATATTATTCTTTCTAATGGCTGCATAAAGTTCCATCATGTATAGGTACCATATTTTTTGGATTCTCTCATCGATTGTAGGTCATCTGGCTGTTTCCATAACTTGGCTATTGTGTCTAGTGCCGCAGTGAACAGGGATAAGAGTGTTTTTCTGGTATCCTGGCTAGTGATGTTCTGGGTAATGCCCAGGAGTGGTATGGCTGGGTCGAAAGGAAGATCTGTGTTTAGATCCAGACTGCTGTCCAGAGTGGTCATCCTAGACTACACCCCACCAGTGAGAGTTCCTTTTCCCACATATTCCTGTTAGAAATACTTTCTAAGCGATGAATAAGGTGTCCATTATTGCTTTCTGTCTCTGCGCTGTTCCCTGGACTATGACTTGTGTGCCACAGAAGACACGGTTGCAGTGTCAGATCATTAAAATTCCTGAAGAGTGAGCTGTGCTGGAGGCTGTGCGCATGCAGAACCCTGCCACCCTCCCAAGTGCAGCCTCCAGGCCCCGGTCACCAGCACAGTGATTGGCTCACGGGGAAGATCTCCCTGCAGAGTTGCTGCTATCAGTGTAAAACACACACAACACCAGGTTTACCAGTTCAATCATTTAATTTTACTTACCTTCTGTACACTGGTGCTGGAGCTTGAACTCAGGGCCTGGGCGCTGCTCCTTAGCATTTTTGCTGAAGGTTAGCACTCTACCACTTGAGCCACAGCACCCTACTTCTAGCTTTTTGACAAGTAGTTTGTTGTAGCTATGAGTCTCACGAAGTTTCCTGCCTGAGCTGATCCTCAGATCTCAGCCTCTTGAATAGCTAATATTACAGGTGCTGAGCCACCAGTGCCTGGCCATTGCTCTACTTTCTGCCTCTGTGAATTTGGCTACTCTAGACCGGCATCCGTGGACTCTATGGTATTTGTCCTTTGTGACTGAATGTAGTGTTACAGCTTCAGAGTTCATCTATGTGGCAGCACACATCAGCATTTCTGCCCTTTCTGTGGCCGGGTGACATTGTGGCCTGTGTGCGGACCACATTCATCCATCTGTTGATGGCTGTTTGGGTTGTTGCCACTTTGGGTTGTTGGAAATCATACTGTTATAAGCATGGGTGCAGATATCTGCCCCAGTTCCTGTTTCCAGTTCTTTTGGGTATATTCCCAGAAGTGGAATTGCTGGATCGTATGGGAATTCCATGTTTCATATTTTGAATCATGGCCATAAAATTTTCTACCTTTTATGGAGTTTGGATCTAAAAATTGGAGAGCAGAAATATCCACTTATCCTAATTGTTGTCATATTGAGGAGCTGATTGCCCTGCCTGCTCAGACGTTTTGTAAAGAGAACACGTGTGTTGGATCACAGAGGATGCTCATTCTACACTAAACTATCAGGGAGGACACCCCAGCCTCACAGAACACCGCGGGGAAGACTTGCATTTACTCTAGCTCTGACATCTCCTTGCCTCTGTCCTCTATGTGTGACCATGGGAGTCTGGGTTCCTACAGCAGCACAGGGTCACCGGTGGCCAGGAAGGAGCCCCAAGTCATAGCAAACAGATTCCTGTGTTGCAAAATGAAGGACAAAAAAGAGGCAACCCTAGGAGCCTTCATGACGCAGCTCTCCATCCATTTGTGATTTATCTTGTGAGGCTGAAGGACGTTCGAGACTTCAAAATTTCCACAGGATTTATGTAACTGGGGGAACTTGAAACGCCACCTGTGACTTTGAAGACTCTTGTGCCAGTGAGAGTCTTTGGGAGGGGGAAATCACACCCCTAGTGGGGTTTACTCACTGCTGGGCCTGGAGTTAAGGCCCTGAGGTAGCTCAGGTGGGCAGGGCTTGATGGGACAGAGCTAGAGAAGCAGCTGCCGGTGACTTTGGAGTGTGTCTGTCCTTGGCAAAGGCTGGTTGTCTCCCATGTTCCTGTGCTCATGCTTTTGGTCTGCGTTGTCAACCTGGGGATGAGGGATGTGGAGTCTTGGCTATTGGTAACACCAGCCAGAGCTTCGTTTTCCCCAACTGCAGCATACCCACAGGGCCAAGAGGCCAGGAAGACTTTCTGAGGAGTCATTTGTGAGGTTTCCTCCCCTATAAACACAAACAGAACAATGCACATACATGTATACTTATGTTCATGGACACACAGGCAGACATGCAAATGTGCACATAAACTTTTTCCTTCTCTTTTTCATTTTTTTTTTATTTTTGGTCAGTCACGGGGCTTGTACTCATGGCCTGGGTGCTGTCCCTTAGCTGTTTTTGCTCAAGGCTAGCACTCTACCACTTTGAGCCACAACACCACTTCCAGTTTTCTGGTGGCTAATTGGAGATGAGAGTGTCACAGGTTTTCCTGCCTGGGCTGACTTTGAACTGTGATCCTCAGATCTCAGCCTCCTGAGCAAGGATTACAGGCGTGAGCCACTGGTACTCTGCCACCTTTTTCTTAATGAACTATTACAAGTGTGTAACAGTTGCTAATGCTGCTAAACTTGCAAGTAGGATGGAAGATCGAAAGAGACAGAGAGACAAGCTCTTACTTTTGCCCTATGCCCTTACCAGGTGCCTCTCATACTGGGACTTCCCTTCTAAGGAGTGTCCTTTGGCTGGCATGTTTGACACTGAGCATACGATTGAGTGATAGCTGCTAGAAATGACATTCCTAACGCTAGAATGAGCAGCTTCACCTCTAAAGCCGCTGTTTTCAGGTCTGTCGAATGGATGCAGTAAGAATTCTTCTTTCATAGAGTTCCTAGTAAGGTTTTGTATGAGAGCCATGAGAACCACGTAGTCTGATGCCTGGTACTTCAAAGATAATCACTCACTACTTGTATTGTCAGTGTTAGCTATGGTAGGAGGGGAGGCCCGTCTTCAAACTAGTGACCTTGCTCGGGCCTTCTAGGCCAATGGCAACTGGTGGCTAGTATTATCCAGCCACGACCCCAGCAGGACAAGGAGCTCCGTGGGCAGTTCTCTGTGTACTGTGAACCCACCAGAGGATGGTGGGTTCCTTTGTGACTAACTCCTGGGGCTGGCACCTTCTTTGCCAGGGCTCAGCAACTCTCAGATTCCCTGAAGTCCCTGCAGTATGGGCAGAGGATTTGAAAGCAAGCTGTTCACAGGGCTCAATTCCGAGTCTACGCCTCACTTCCGCTCCGTTCTGATGGCTGCTCTTTGCTCCAGTCTGCCACACTTCAAAACTGTAAATGGAAAATACAATTCACTCACCATAAAACTCACTCTTTAAACGTTCACAGCTTTTCAGTGGTTTCAGAAGGTGACGCAACCAGCATCGGCATCTACACCGGAACATGTTTATCCCCGGGGGCTGGGGGCTGGTTGGATTCAAAAAATGACTGCTGCCAGTTTCTTGTGTAAAACTCCAGGCATCTGGTCAGACAGTACTGGTCGCTTTGTTAGTCCGGCTCCAGGCCGGCTTGAGGGTGTGAGTCTGTCCCCAGGTCACACCTACTCCTTCTGTTCACTGATGCTGGGGAACCAGGGTTACTGGCGCTTGTGGTGATCACTGCTGTGTACCCACCAGGTACCAGATGCTGCACCAGCAGCTCTATATATGTCCCTTATCTGTCACTTTTAGTTGTTATGACAAATACCTGAGAGCAACACCATAAAAAGGGGTCTAACTTTTTATTTTTAACTTAAAAAAGTTAAGTAGTTGTAGAAAGGGGTTTTAATCCCAGAAGTCAGGCCGTGCGTACGATGCATCTTGATCCATGTCAACCCTCCCATCGTTCCCAGTTCACTTTGACTTGTGGTTGAGAGGTTTCAGTCCACGGGCACTTGGCGGCATTGCTGTAGACCTATGGTGAAAGCAGAGCATCATGGCATAGTGAACAGAGTATTTTGCCTAATGATGGCTGGGAAGGAGAGAGAGCGTCAGAGAGACACAGAGAGACAGAGGTGGGGAGAGCTGGGATGCAATGAGGGACATAGGTGTGCCCAGGTATCTTTCAGTATGTCTCTAGCAAACTACTTCATCCAAGTAAGGCCCCACCTACTACTTTCTGCCATTTCCTAATAATGCCATTGTATTATGTATGAGCCCATCAGAGGATGAATCCATTGATAAAGTCAGAGTTCTCGTGATCCAGTCACTTCCCAATGGCTGGTTACATCATCTGGGGATTAAGCCTTTAACATAGGGGACTGTTGGGCAGATACTTCTTATCCTAACACACACATTCTGTCTGTCTGTCTGTCTGTCTCTCTGTCTTGATGAAGTTCAGGCCGGATATACTCAGCAGTCATACTACCAATGAGACCTGCCCTCAGCTCCATGTGAATGCTCATTTATCCTCATATCTCATGCTACAAGAAGGCCTTGCAGTCTTATCTTCCTGCTGGGCTGGGCTGGCTCTGGCTTTACCCCTCTTCTTCTGGACTTGCATTCTCTGTTTGGACTCTTTGCTAAGCCATGTGAGCAGCTGTTTGCCCAGTGGTGGACAGTTTACAAAGTGTTCACATCTGTTTTCCCATTTGATCCTCCCCTTAACTTGTGTTTGAGGGGCAAATACTTTTCATCCTTGGCCTCCTTTGAACTTGCTCGGAGGAGTTACTCTGCGCCAGAATCAGCCCTGGGAGACAAGTTTAGAATCTCAGATGGATGGATACCTGCTCATGAGGTTGAGGTTCAGTCTGTGTAGATTCACAGTCCCCTCTATCTTATGTGGGTGTGTGCATGCATTGTGAACTTGGGCTCCTCTTTTTATTACCTTTAGAAAATAAGGTCTGCAAGGGTTGGTTCCAACACAGGGTCTCTTCTGACTTCATGTAGCATCTCTCTAAGCGATGGAAACTCACACTGTCAATGGTTTAGGGGTAATGAGTACCCTAAGCCTGGCTACCTTGAAGAGACACTCAGATTTCTCCTGGGATTTCCAGCAGGGATTATGGGTAAAACCCATATATACATTAGGTTCTGAAGATGGTGAAATAGGGACCGTAGAGGCTCAAAAAAACATATATTTGGGGTCTCTAGATTCAGTGGTGCCTAATTAGGTCCATTGAATTTTCTTGACATTTGAAACAGGAAGAACACTGATAAACAGGATATCTCACATCCTATTGACTGATTGGCTATCTATAAAGGAAAATTGTGGATATATAATATTTCTTTCTTTCTTTCTCTTTCTTTCTTTCTTTCTTTCTTTCTTTCTTTCTTTCTTTCTTTCTTTCTTTCTTTCTTTCTTTCTTTCTTTTGTCGGTTGTAGGGCTTGAACTCTGGGCCTGGGCACTGTCCCTCAGCTCTTCAGCTCAAGGCTCCCACTCTACCATTTGAGCCACAAGGCCACTTCCAGTTTTCTGAGTGGTTTATTGGAGATAAGAGTCTCACGGACTTTTCCTGCCCTGATTGGCTTTGACCCATGATTCTCAGATCTCAGCCTCCTGAGTAGCTAGGGAGTACAGGCATGAGCCACCGGCACCCAGCAGATACACAGTATTTCTTCTTATAGTATGACAAATATTTTATATCAATTTTTCAACAATTAAGGCTTCCTTGGACATTACATGTTCTAAAAGGAAAAAGGTACATCATTGATTTCATCCCTAGCTAGCATTTCCATTTTACTAAGAAAAGATGTATGCTATTAAAATAAGAAGACTAGACATCCTTTTGCAGCTCAGCTCCTAGAAAAGTGTGTTAGCTGCACACTTACTGCTGGTTTATATAAACTTTTAACTTTGAAGTAACTAGAGATTCTCAGGAAGATAAAAACACAGTAAAGACACAGTCCATTTGCTCTCCAAATCTCCCCACTGATTTATAATATACAATTCTTCTATACAACAAACTCAGGACTTTGACTTTGATACAAAATGTGAGTGAAGTTACAGATACACGTAACCATCAGTGTGATGTTTTCCTTCTTTCTTCCATTCTTCCTTCCTCCCTCCTTTCCTTCTTTCTTTCTACCTTCTTTCCACCATCCTTCCTTCCTTCTCTTCTCTTCTTTCTTTTTCTTTTTTGCTGGTCCTGGTACTTGAACTCCTGGACTCTTTGAGCCTCTTTTTGCTCAAGGCTAGCGCTCTACCACTTGAGCCACAGGATACTCCCTGCTTTTTCTGAGTAGTTTTATTGGAGATAAGAGTTTCATGGACTTTTCTGCCTGGGCTGGTTTCAAAGTACAATCCTCAGATCTCAGCCTCCTGAGTAGCTTGGACAACAGTATGAGCCACTGAAGCCTCGTTTCTTTTTTTTCTTCTGTGTCAGTCCTGGGGCTTGAACTCAGAGCCTGGGCATTGTCTTTGAGCTTTTTTGCTCAAGGCTAGCATGCTACCACTTGAGCCAGGTGTATACTTCCAGCTTTTTGGCAGTTAATTAAAGATAAGAATCTCATGGACTTTCTTACCCAAGATGGTTTTGAACCTTGATCCTCAGATCTCAACTTCCTGAGTAGCTAGGATTACAGGCCTGGGATACTGCTGCTCTGCTCTTTTCTTTCTTTCTTTCTCAATCTTCTCTGCTAAATTCTATCTTGTAATTGCTTTATGAGCTCATTTATGTAATTTATATTTTAGCATCTTAGTTGGCTCCCTTTCCCTGTGTTGTTGTTGTCATTTTCTCTGTTCCTCCCTGTTTTCCTGTGGAGCATATTTTTAGACTGCAGTTTTTTTTTTCTCTGTAGTGTTTTTGAATGTATATCTTTGTATAGCTTTGTAGTTGGTGCAGTAACTATTGCATGATATACACTATCTACTGATACCAACATTTTATCAGTTTGAGTGAACTTCAGAAAGCTAGCTCCTTTTATCTTCTTTCATTCTCTCCCACTTAGAATTATCTTAAACTAATTCCCTGTACATAAACTGAGGATCATAATACCACTGCTACAATTGTTACTTCAACTTCAGATATAATTTAAAACACTTAAGAAATGCTGTGTTTTCTTGTATTTTCCTGTTCAGTTTTTCTTCCTTTCTGATGCTTCAAGGTTCCATCTTTTCTTATTTACTTTCTGGTTAGAAAATATCCTCCAGGGTCTGGGAAAGTAGCTCAGTGGTAGAGCGCTTGCGTTGCATGCATGAGGCCCTGGGTTCGATTCCTCAGCACCACATAAGCAGAAAAAGAAAAAAGAAAATATCCTCCAACCATTCTTTTGTGTTGCTGTTGGTGGTGGTAGACAGAGTCGTAGACTCTGTCTCTGAGCATCTTTGTGCTCAAGGCTAGCGCTTTACCACTTGAGCCACAGCACCACTTCTGGCTTTTGAGTAGTTAATCGAAGAGAAGAGTCTCATGGGGACTTTTGTGCCTGGTCTGGCTTCAGACCACTGTCCTCAGATCTCAGCCTCCTGAGTAACTAGGATTTCAGATGTGAGCCACCAGTGCCAGGCCCTCCAGCCATTCTTTTATTTTGATGTCAATGTAATCATTTAGCTAAGTCTTTTAAGATTAATTTGGCAACCAATTCTCTTTGTTTTTCTTCATCTGATAATGTCTTGATTAACACTTCATTCCTGGAAAATATTTTGGTTGGTTACAGAATTCTGAGTTGCGGATTTTCTTTTGCCCTTCTGGACTGTGACATGGTCTCTACCGACAAATCTGCTGTCGCTCGATGTTTCTCCTGCTGGTCCTTCCCAAGCAATAGTCTCAGCCTTTTCTTCTTGATTTCCAATTCTAGGGGCCACGAGGGGTGATGGACTACAAGAAACAGCATCCACGATTACAAAAGGTGATGCTCCACCGTGGATTCATAGTTCCTGTCCATTTATCGTGTGTGTGTGTGTGTGTGTGTGTGTGTGTGTGTGTGTTTTAATTTTCCACACATAGCTAACATTTTCTCTATTAAATTACCTCTGTTAAAATGACTAATGTAGTTTCTGTCTCCTAACTGGTCTCTAACTGGAATATAATCTCAAAAGATCACTCGATACAGCAGCTAATATCTTTGAAGTATAGCTTTCATGCCAACAACAACTAGGTTAGGAAACACAAGTTGTTTACTGAGGATGTTGTGGAGAGGCATTGCGCGTGATTTGTGGGCAAAGGGCTGGGGTTATGTGTTGACGGGACATGGGGGAGCTGGAGGGCCTCCTACACAAGACTACTTGTATCCCAAACATATTCCGGATAGAACATTGTAAGTATCCAGGGTTGAAAAGAGTGAGGGTTTTACAGAGATGGCCTTCCGTGGGGTCTTCCCAGAACACTGCCTGGTATGGTGGACATAATGTCCGCTGCACCCACTGCCCTCTAATTCTTGTTTCTTTTATTTAAAAAAATGTGGCCAGTTCCTTCATGCCCTGACTCAGTGGTGTCTCCAAGTCTTCTTCCGTCAAAACGACGTGTGTCTAAGCCAGAGCTGGCTGAGTCCTGGAGGTTGTGGGCCTCAGAGGCTGTCCACGAGGAGCCCGGCTGAGTCAGCGTCCTTCTAGACGGTGCGTGTACCTGCTCTCGCAGCATGCAGGGCTGTCTCCTGGTGGCTCCGTGCGGAGTGTGTCCCTTGCCTTCCTGGCTTGTCACCATAGCACATGTGTGCTTGTTTGTGGAACTGTGATACTGAGGGTTTCCACCTCCACCGTTACATTAATAAACACTCAAATACAAAGGAATAAACACTCGAATACAAACCCTTAGGTTCAGGCTTGTTCCTAAGAGCAGGCTTCAAACCTGTTACCCTGAGAGACGGGGCTTAAGAAACAAGAGAAAAGGTGGGAATGGAGGCTTTCCTCTTTCAAATTTTAGACACTTTTGTATGATGTGAATAAAACTTTTACAATGAGAGGGGCACTTGCCTTGCATGCATGAGGCCCTGGGTTCGATTCCTCAGCACCACATAAGCAGAAAAAGCTGGAAGTGGCGCTGTGGCTCAAGTGGTAGAGCGCTAGCCTTGAGCTGAAGAGCTGAGGGACAGCACCCAGGCCCAGAGTTCAGGCCCACAACCGGCAAAAACAAAAAATAACAACAACAACAAAAAACTTTTACAATGAGAATATAATATTTGCAAATAGACCAGTAACAGAGCAGGAACACTGGAAATTAAAAAAAAAAGTCAAGGGCTGGGAAGATGGCTCAGTGGTAGAGCGCTTGCCTTGCATGCCTGAGGCCCTGGGTTCGATTCCTCAGCACCACATAAGCAGAAAGAAAAAAAAGTCAATTAGAACCCCACCCCCCTTAATACGATGGTTTTCCTTCATTTTGATATGGGAGTCTTCCCTCACCCACGGGGGCTACCATTCCCAGACCCTAGTGGAAGCTTGAAACTGCCAACAGCACCAAGCACTAGCGTAATGGTTTCCCCACACTTACATACATACCCACGACACAGTTTAGCTTACAGATCAGACACAGGAAGACACAAACAACCAGGATGGAATTCATGCTCAGAACCGGGGGAAGTGGTATGGGCATGATATTTCAGCTCGCAAGTCAGAAAAACAAGAGAACTAAAATGGATGATTGCTTATTTGTACAGTTTGCTGTTTGATATAATCACAGCCCACCCTGGGTAACTGAGGTGGTAAGAATAAGTTGTGGATGGGGGGGGGTCACGGATACTTTTTCCCCCGCCCCTCATTTTTGCGCAGTTGCAATCCTAGACTGTGAACTGTTGTCTATTTTGCTGTGTTGCTCAGCGTTGGAGTACAGCTGCTTGCCTGTGCTGCTATTATTTCTTTGCAGGCATGGCTTTTCAGGCTGACAATGTGACTTGCCAGTGACTCTGGCTGTAGACACCTCTTCCCTAACCAGCAGAGGAGGTGGGGTGGGAGTTAGGAGTTAGTTTATATTGGGTGAGTTCCTATTTTTCATTGGGCCTCATTTTTTTTTTTTTAATCTGGAAAATGAAGCACTGGAGGTAGGTTCTCCCTGGAGTCTCTTCCAATTACTGTCTATTACCTTCACGGAACACATCATAAATAAGGATCATTTGGACATAATTCTTTGTAAATCTTTATTTAATCCACCAGCCTTTCCTGTTTTAACATCACTTGGCGTAATGCAGGCCATTTATCCTCATGATGGATAGGTGGTGGTGGATGGAACTCTCGTGGATGGAGAAACTGAGTCTGGAGGTGTGCGATGACCGGCTACTTTGGCCTCTTATCAGGGCTGACCTGGGTTCAGCTTCCCCATGCTAGGGCTGATGGATAGCAGACAGAGCTCTGTCTGATTATGAAATAGATCGATCACTTTTCTGCCACCTCCCTCTTTCCTCTTTGGACTCCAAATCACCCTATTTCTTGGTGGCATTTCTTCCGGACATGCTCAGGAACAGAGACTCCCCCCCTCCCCTGTGTATGCACCACACACGTACACACACCCCCCCCTCACACACAATTTGGTCACACCTAAGACACAGATAAAGCCAAAAGGAGCCTGCAAAAGAGTCTATAGATAAAAAGTCCAATATCTGGGCAGGTAACACCCAATTACAACAGAGCTGTGTTGACTTACACTTTTCCTTATCGGGGAAAATCAGGTATTCGTGTAACTCAGAAAGGATTTGATGGATGCCAGTTCATCGGCGTCGCTAGCCAACGAGTAGGTTTGGTTAAACAAAATATATATTCTCCTTATCTCCAGCGGCGACTATCGCTACAACTCCCCGGCTCCCCTCTGCTCCTCGGAGTTCTGTAAAGGCTGGGGTCTTATCTAGAGTTTGTAAGAGCCTCATGTCTCCCAGGGCCTGTGCTAAAATCACTCTGACAACCTTGCAACTCAGAGCCAGCTCAAGTCATTCTGGCAGACAGATGATCCTCCCTTATCTGCATTTGTCTTGGCAATAAATGTCCTCTTCCAAGGATGCTTGTTCAGACTGTCTGGGGGGAAGGGACAGGTATGAGATTTCCCCCTTCCCTAGGGGGAGGGGTCCTAGGAACCTGGAGTCCTAAAGACTGTCCACTGGCCGGGCGCTGGTGGCTCACGCCTGTAATCCTAGCTACTCAGGAGGCTGAGATCTGAGGATCTCAGTTCAAAGCCAGCCCGGGCAGGAGAGACCGTGAGACTCCTATCACCAATAAAACCACCAGAAAACCGGAAGTGGCACTGTAGCTCAAGTGGTAGAGCACTAGCCTTGAGCTGAAGAGCTGAGGTACAGCGCCCAAGCCCAGAGTTCAAGCCCCACGACCGACCAAAAAAAAAAAGACTGTCCACTGTTCTTTGTGGCTGGAAGATCAGGCCCAGAAAGTATGGACTCGGTCACATTGGGCTGCAAATGTGTAAAAGACAGAAAATACCAGAACAGTTTTCAAGGTGGGGGGCTCAGGGCAATCAGAAAGCATTGGGCTGGTAATAAAGGAATAAGGATGGGGACAGACGTAGAAAAGGGCGGAGGGCACAGGGGGTGAGTAGCTTAAGTAGGACCTGAGGAAGCTGCTGACCTTTGGGAGCTGCTTGTTAAAGATGATGTCTTCTCTGGAGATTATTGGAAGCAGGCCTGTGACACCGGAGAACCCAGTGGAGTGGAGTCAGGGACCAGGCAGGACTGAGAGGTAAGCCGTGGCCACCCATGTCCCTCCTGGTCTTTACAGCCGGTCTTCTGGGAGACTTTATGTATTCTGGATATTAAACTTACAATGGACACATGTGGATTCCAACCTTTTGCTCCTGTTTTGTCAGATGCATTTTCACTTGATTGTGTGTGTGTGTGTGTGTGTCCTGGGGCTTGAAGTCAGGGCCTGGACACTGTCCCTGAGCTCTTTTGCTTAAGGCTAGGGCTCTACTACTTGAGCCACAGCTCCACTTCCGGCATTTTTTTGCTATTTAATTGGAGATAAGAGGCTCAAGGGTTTTCCTGCCCAGGCTGGCTTTGGACTATAATCCTCGACACTCAGCCTCCCAAGCAGCTAGGATTACAGGCGTGAGCCGCCAGTGCCCGGCGTGGGTGCTTCTGTCTCTTCTCATAAAGCCACCAGCAGGGTTCAGCCATGGTGGGCCTGTTCTGTTGACTTCGTGTGACCCTGGCCATCTCCCCAAAAGGGTTTGCCCCCAGATTTCAGAGCTGGATCGTTTCCGCTCTTTCAGCACCATTGGTGGAGGCCTCTGGGGGCTAAACCCTTGCCTGGCAGGGAGAGGCGCAACCGTGTTCAAAGCATGGCTTGGGACAGCAGTGGAGTGGACTGAGCAGGCCTGGAGCCTGCGGGACCGCTCCACACTGACAGGAGGCGGACAGGACCGGGCTCCGCAGAGCCTCCTGGGTACTTGTCCTCATGGGGGTGAAAGGGGAGATTTCTCACTTCTGAACCTGGGAAGTAGGGCACCTCCCTATCTCTCCCCACAAAGGGAGTGCCAACGGCTAGTTGGTTATTTATTTCTTTCTAATTCTGTTCTTTTATGGGGCCCTAAAAGAGGACAGCAGGGTATTAATAAGAAAGGTGGAGCCAAGATAAATAGCAGAGTCCTCGCCCATGTGGCACCGGCAGTCTAAAGGTGCTCGTGTTGCAATCTGCACCGCTGGGCACAGAGTGGGCGCATGTCCTGCTCCGGGCAGCCTCTCTATCCGAGAGGGCACCAGAGGCCCCGTAGGCTCCGCCCTCCGGGGTGACTGACAGCTGAGCCTTCTCCTGGAGCCGGGAAGGAACAAGTGGCAGGTGGCGCGGTGGATGCAAATCACCTATAAATGTGAATATCCTTAACACCGTGAAACTACATGCCCAAAACTGTCCGAGAATTCATGTCACTCAGTGTAACCTCCAGAAACACACAGGGAAGCCTGGGCAGGAGGGCTGCAGCCCAGGCTAGCCCTGAGAAGAGCTTTTATCACCACAATCATCTCATGGGGCCACCACGGCCCTCCGCTCTGCCGTGGAAGGCATGGAGCCATGCGTGACCAGTGTGGGGGACTTCTGCCGGGGACGCCCCCTCTCGCCTCTCCCCTGTGTGTGTCCTCCCTCGCTGCACCCCAGGCTGCCTTTGCTCCTCCTGTCTTCATCTCCTCTTAGCTGGTTGCCTAGAAACTCAGAATTCCTCCCACTCCAGGATGCATGAAAAGGCAGCTCTCCTCGGCGCGGCCACCCTGGCCTGGCAGTGCAGAGCTGGGGGGGAAGGGAGCACCCGGAAGGTGACGCAGAAGCGAAGAAGACAACGCAGGACTCACGGGGAGAGCGGCCCAGAGCAGGAGTCATTCTCGTGTGGAACCGGCCTTGGGTCTGGGCAGGCGCAGGCCGGAGCCGGGACAGGACCCGCCCCAGAAGCGGGGCTCCTCCCAACGCTCTGGGGGGGTGCTCCCAGCTGAGCAGGCCGGAGCCTTGGGTGGGCCAAGTGCTCCAGCATTTGAGCTGAGCTGGGTCCGGGCCTGAAGGTGAGGCTGACACCTTGGTACTGGGGTGAAGGACTCTAGGCTGTCAGCACCCACACCCTGGGGTGCCTCATCTTAGCTAGGTGGCCAGGCCAAGGAAGGCCCTGTAATAATGACGTCCTACCCAAAGAGTTTGTTGCAAGGATGGACTGAAGGAGTCTGGTAGACAGCAGTGTTCGGCCAAGCTCAATCGTTCTTATACTATGCTTGCCAGCTCAGACTTGCAGCTGGCGGGGAGGCCGGAGAGGAGACATGTCTAAGGAAGTGGGTGGTTGTTCCTCGCTGTTTGCGTTCAGTCCTGAGCCCGGCCTGCCCTCTCCTCACTTCCCTCTGCCTCCTCCCTGACGGACAGCAGTGGCTGCACCCGTGCCTGCCTTCATCAGCCGCTGCCCAGGAGCTGAGGGGCACAGGACCAGGCAGGAAGACCCTGGCAGGTGACTTGGGGTGGCTTGGCAGAGTTGCCAAGTGGCTGGGCGTAACCGAGGGGCCAACAGGCACTGCAGCTTTTATTTATTTATTCATTCATTCATTTATTGTCGGTTGTGGGGCTTGAACTCCGAGCCTGGGCGCTGTCCCTCAGCTCTTCAGCTCAAGGCTAGCACTCTACCGCTTGAGCCACAGTGCCACTTCCAGCTTTCTGCCCGTGATTCTCAGATCTCAGCCTCCTGAATAGCTAGGGTAACATGTGTGAATCACCGGTGCCTGGCTACTGGTGAACTTTTGGGCAGGTTAGAGAAAGAGAGAAAGAGAGAGAGAGAGGGAGGGAGGGAGGGAGGGAGAGAGAGAGAGAGAGAGAGATCTTTTTTCTGAGGAAGGTTCATTCATCTCCGTTCCCATTGGTCGATGTCTTGAGTTCTCTAGGCTTTTTAAATGTTTAGGAGCAGTCTTGCACACACCTATGGACATCATTTTTTTTTTTGGCAAATTCTTCATTGTGATTAAGTGATTACATAATTTCCCAAATTTCACAGTATTGTGGGATAGTGATGCTTAAAGTCACAAACACATCCTAACTTTCATGGGGTAAATTGTCTATCACAGTCTATAACATTTACAAGTTCTATGAGCTTTGCGATACAGTTATCTCTTCCACATTGGGTGGTATGCACCTTTCTTTTGTTTTGCGTAGCGTCAGCTGTTCCCTCTTTCCCACTCGTTCCCTCCCTCCCATCGCTGCCATTGAGTTGCTTAGTTCATTTTGGTCAACTGGACATCATTCTTAAACCAGACTTCTGTGGCATGGGGACATAGGGAGGCTTGCCCAAAGAAGAGGAGGGTTCTGAGGGAAGAAGAGGAACTTGGAAAATGGCCAGGTAGGAGAAGGGCATTTGGACAGACCCTCCCATTTGCTCAGGCACTGGCACTCACTGAAAAGCTGTAAGCTTCCTATTACTGCAGCAAAGAAGTGAGGTAAGTGGCTAATGAGCATAGGGGAAGATGCTCAGCATCACTAAGTATTAGGAGGATGCAAATCAAATCCGCCTCACATCTGTAAGAGTGATACTAACCACAAAACAACAACCACCACCACCTAGAGAAAAGGGGTTGGTGGGGATATAGGAAAATTAGAACCCTGGTACTTGTTGGTACAAATGGAAAATGTGATAGCTGTTTTGGAAAACAGTATGGAGTCTCCTCAGAAAATTAAGCACAGGATTGCTGTGTGATCCAGCATTTGTCTTCTAGCTATAGACCCAGAAGAACTGACAGTCAGGAATTAGTACACCTGTGTTCCTACAGCATTATTCACAAGGATCTGAGTATAGAATCAGTCTGAGTGTCCACCAGTGGGTGAATGGGTAACAGAACATGAAATGTCCATACAATGGAATATTATTCAGCCTTAAAAAGGAAGGAACTTGTGGCATGTGCTCCGGCATGGATGAACCTTGTGTGTAAACTCTAGTCGGTCACTAGTGTGCACATCTTCCCGGGCATGTATTCACCTGTGTGTGGAGCACTGGAGACCGGAATGTGGAGTGCTGTGTGCAGAGGGGAAAGGGGGCCTGACCAAGGGCCACACGCCATGCTCCGGCCCTCAGGATGAGGAACTGTGAGGCGTGGCCACCATGTTGGTGCATAGCGGCGTTTTCTCATCCCCCACCATGTTGTGAGACAAGTCTACTTGATGGACTCCCTGACCCCCCCGCCCCACCCCCCACCCCCAGTCTGCCACTGAGCCAGGATCCTGAGGATTCCTTTGGAGATTTAATGTACAGCCAGGTCAGGAGCCACGGCTTCTCGGCCCCGGGCCCAGGCCTGCTCGTGCGGGTGAGGAAGGCTACCTGTAAGCTGTTTATTACCTCCTTGAATGGCTGGGTCAATATTGACCGGAGGCTCCGGTGTCCCACGGGCTACCTGTTGTTCCTCAGACACATCCTTGGCGCGATGGAGGCGGATCTGTCTGGTTTGGGCTTAGGATGGGAAAAATAGAGGCTCCCACTTCTCCCTAGAGACAAGATGGCAGGGGCCTCCGGGGAGAACCGGGCTTTCTCCCCAGGCGTGTTGCTCTGCGGGACGGTCCTGGTGGGCCAGGGCTGCCTTGCTGCATGAGGCGTGGGAACCTTGGTCTTGGAGTCTGAGCGACAAGGGTGCAATGGCTATGCGCAGCGTCCCTATGAGGAGGAAACGGCCCCTGGGGATGGAGCACTGCCACCGAGCAGCTACTCAATGAGCAGGCGCTTCTGCTTTTCCTGGGTAAGAAGACAGGATGGCCGCTTGGCTATGGGAAGTGGATTCTTCTTACTTAGGGAAGTCAGGTTCTGTCAACCAGTGGTGGTCTGCTGGCTCCTGGGCAGGGGTGGAAGATGCCGCCCTCATCTTCTTCCTGATCTGATGGAATCTGCTGGAACCTGCCCCTACTCCTGACGCTCATGCTCCGACACCTTCCCTTGACTTCAGAAGGTGGCTGTACTTGGGGATGGGGTGTCTACAGAGAAGGAATGAGATCGTGCAGAGGAGCCTTCACCCACAGGGAGAGATTAGGACACGGAGACACAAGAGGACGGTCACGTAGAGATGTAGAAGGCTCTCCCAAGCCAGGAAGGGCCTCCGGAGGGACCAGCTGGCTAACTCCTTGACTTTGAACTTCCAGCTTCCAGAGCTGCCAGGAGGTAGGTCTGTTGTGTCAGTTGTCTGTCTGTGGTGCTTGTTACAGCAGCTCTATCAACTGATACATCTCTCCATCCCCTCCCTCCCTGCCCCCTGCCCCGCACCAACCACACAGATTCTCCACACTCATTCTCCACCCATTCTCCACTCATTCTCCATACTCATTCTCCACTCATTCTCCAATCCAAATGCCCCAGTCCTCTCCTTCCTCACAGATCTGCCACCAGGGCCCAAAATCCTCTTGCTTTTTCCTTCGCTGTCCTCCCTCTCAGCCCCCGCTCGCCAGCCTCTACCCCACCACCCTGGCCCCCTCTCTGGCTGGTCTCCAGTTCTAGACTGTCTTCCATCAATAGCCGAGTTTATCAGGCTTACATGATGGCTGTGTTTAGATGCTGGTCAACTCCTGAGTGTCCATACTGCAAGTGGCCATCAAGTTCCCCGAAGGGCCCCTGGCACTATCTCCACCTTCATGCTCTGCTGAGGAATCCTTCATTGTCTCTAGAACCTTCCATATGACTCGGCCCCCTCTAGGCTTCTGGGCCACTACCTGAGCACTCCTCTTCTTCTCTGCCCAGAAAACTCTTCCGCATCCTTCGCAGGCCTCTTTCAACTTGCTTCTCCACCAAACCTTCCAAAGCAATGGCTCCCTCTTCCCTCCTGGGAGCGAGCACTGGCCTCTGTGGGCACAGTATGGCAGAGCACTTCCTCTGTGTTTTCCTTCCCACATGAGTATGAACTCGTGAGATCAAGCACTGCTGTTTAGCCAAAGTCTCAGTGTCGAGGCCACAGTTGGTCCTCAGTAGATGCTTCCTATTTACCAGCGTGGGCTGGGTCTCTAGAACAAAGCACTGCTAGGATGGGGGTGTGGCTGGGTTATGCATTTAGCCATAGCAGCACCTATACCAAAACCCCAAGCATTTCCAGACGTCATCGAATTCGCTGCCCCAGAGTCACAGTGGGGCCTCTCCTTGTCAGTCACAACCCGCGGAGACACACAGACCTCTTTACAAAGCGCTCTTGTTAGGTTGATGTGACGCAGTAGTGCTGAATTTCCTGGAGCACCAGCCGGAGGTAGTTCGCAGGAGAGGCTTTGCTCTCCCTTCCCACTCCCCAGGCTCCTCTGGACCGAATCGCCTCCGGTTCCTCTGGGCTCACCTCAGCCCTAAGTCTCGCTGACCCTCTCCCATCCCACCCCCATCTCTTCCTCTTGGCACCATCTAGGTGTGTATCCCTGCCATCCATTCCAGCCTCTTCCCACATGGCTTGAGGAGGTCTGTTCCCTTCCCTGTCTGTCCTGAGCTGTCTGGCGGCTTCTCCCCATGGTGCGCATCTAGTGGGTAGCAGGACCCAACTCACTGTGAGTGGAAAGTGGCACAGCAGCAGTGCTAGCTCCCGGCACCCCAACAGACCAGGCCCAGAGCTTCAGCAGGTGGGGCCAAAATAGCTGGTGCTTCTGAATAAGGGCACTCCTTCGACCTGGCAAACTGCCCAAGCTCACCATCTTCCCACCACACCATTGTCTACTATTGTCCCCTGCTAAAAGTCTCCCAGCCTTGGGGTGGGGGGAGGGGGTATAGGGCCTGCCTGTGATTCCAGCCCTCAAGAGGCTGAGGTGGAGGAGCATGAGCTCCAGCCTAGCTTATCTTATACAACGAGACGCTGCCTAAAATGATCAAACACTCCCCCAAGCAAAACAAGATGAACTTTTCACAGAAGGGTAGCACGTTGGGTCTTACTAGTGAGGTTGCCAGAAATATATAGACACATGTATGCATATGTGTGTGTGTGTGTGTGCCAAATTAAGTTTCACCTTCCTACAAACCACAGATAATAAATTGACTTAAGTATGTTTCAACTATCACACAGGACACATCTTTGCTACAAGTTCTTCATCCTTTGTCTGAAGCCTTTGCATTTAACTGGGCAACCTGCATTTTTATGTGCTCATTTGGCAAGCTTACTTACTGCCCATTTATGGCTCAGGCCACACATGACCTAGTCCCTTCTCAGAGGGCTGGCTTACGTGGGGAGAGATGGACAAGTGGAGCCCAAAAAGAGGCCTCTTCCATGGAGGTCCCTACAGTAGCCCTGATGTGGCCTTGTCCTGACCTGGTTCACCAGCTCTGACATAAAGCCCTCCCCCCCCCCCCCGGCCCTGCTGATCCTCTGGACATCACATAAAACATGTAATGGAAGACTTCTGTGCTTGTCCCTTTTCTTGGAATTTTTGGCAAAGGGGACTAAAAAATAGCTTCTGTGGAAATTATTTATTTGGTATTAATGGCGCAAAGCTAGACCTTGGCAAGACATTTCAAGTAAACAGGATCAGTCGACATAGAACTGTTTGAAACCAGAGATTTCCTGTGACCCTCAAGTTTTAACAAGAGCCAGAGAAGTTGTATTTATAGGAACCCTGTTAATCCCCACCCTCCTCCCCACATTTAATCCCAAATACAACAAATCCTGCACGCCTGCAGACAGAAGTCTGTCAGTGATGGACGAAGCCAGGGGCCAGCCCTTGGTTCAGCCTCTGACGAGCTGAGGGCTGCGGCTGCAGCTCCTTGAGTGAGGGTTAGAGGGAGGCCAGATTTTGAAGAAGCTGCCATCATAACCAATTAATAAAGATATGACTCCAGTGCAGGGCCTTCTGGCCATGTTTGTTGGAGGACTTTGAAGTCGCTGCTGGTCTAAGCAGCTTGGCTGAGGTCTTCGGCAGAGCTGGAGATGCAGATTTCCTCTCCAGCAAGCCACTGTCTCTCTCTAAACCCTAAACATTGGCTTGTGCACACCACAGAAGCTTGTGCTGGCTGAAGCATCCACTGGTGGGCGCCTAGTTGACTAATTGGATGTAAGGGAATGGTTGGAAACTCCTCTGCCTCATGACCTTCCCAGTCTAGGCAAAGCCTGAACTGGAAGGTGGAGTGAGAGAGAGAGAGAAGCCAACTGCTGAGGAAGGCCCGGAGGATGGGGATAGAATGAGCACTGACGACACTGACCGCAGGTAACCATGGGCACCTCTGACCCTCTGACCTGGTCTCACCTTTACTTTTCCCATCAGGTGACAAGAGAACAACATCCCCATTTTTCCAGATGGTTCTGAAGGTTTTCCAATGGCATGATGAATGTGAACGAAGTATAAGGCTTGTTCTGACAGTCAAGTGCTCCCTGGGCATTCAGGTGGGGCATGTCCGTGGGTTTGGGGTACAGGTTGGTGGGGCAGCTGGGATAGTCCCTGGAGGCAGTAGGGACATGCTTGGGTCACAACTCAGCTCTGTCAGAAAGAGAAGATGGTGACAGCCCACTAGTGACCACCTGCTGCCTCTTCAGAGGAACCCTTGGGCCACCGGAGCTACGATTCTCCCTTCATCTGGGGCTTGCTTATCCAAGTGGGAGGGGAGTTTTATCTTCAATAAGGGCAGAGAAAAGAGAAGAGGTGAGGAGAGAAGCTAACGGGACACATTGTACGTCATCGGAGCAAACATCGTTTTGAGGAACTTGTTTCCGATCTTCAGCACACGAATGGGTGTGTGTTTGGACTGCAGTGTAAGGTTTATTTCTTTCTGTAAGTTGTGCTGGTAAGAAAATTAAAAGTCAGACAAGTCTGCCTTTTGGGGGCAACTTCGAGTCTAACAGCCAGTGAAGGGAATGAGTGGTGACAGTCACAGAAGCCAGAAAAGCCTTGGTGATTGGAGCCACAGGATGGTGTCAGGACACTGGTGCGGTGCTGTCAGTCAGACACACTGAGGCCAACTTGGCTTGGTAGCTTTAGGTCTCTCGTCTCATTCCTAGCCCTCAACACAGTGAGCTGGGCTGTATACGCTCAGGGCCTCGTTCTGTGCTGCCCTAGGGCTCTGCCTGTGTTTGCTCTGGGTCTCTTTGGTGTAGGAGGATGTTGGGCCCCATGTCAGGCTAGACTCTTCACAGGACCACCATCCTGGGGGGTGAACCCCACAACTTCCACTCTTCACCTTCATGGGGCTCCCCGTGTCTCCAGCACTGTTGGGGGTGTGGAGATGCTTTTGCATGTTCCTGCTTCTCAGAGAACAAGATTCTTCTGTGTTGAGAGTTTTCACCCAGGCAGAGGGTGTGGGGAAGGCGTTCTCTGAAGAGACCCTGCGGGCCACCGTAACCGCCAACCATCATCCCCTGATCAGATGCTGATCGTGGAAACTAGCCCTGGCTGCTGGAGGCCCCTTCCTTCATCTTTGCTCTTCACTTTGCCGGGTGTTCCTTCTCTTTCCAAACCAGGCTGCTTCTGAAGCAACTTCCTAGGTCCTAGACTTTCTTGGCATGTTTTTATATTAGAGGCGCATGGGTACAAAGAGAAGTAAAGCCAAAATAAAACTGTATGGCAGAAGTGATGCTGTGGCTCAAGCGGTAGAGCACTTGCCTTGAACTGAAGAGCACAGGGACAGCGCCCATGCCCAGAGTTCAAGCCCCACGACCAACCAAAAAAAAAGAAGTTAAAACTGTATGGCTTTGACAGTTGGCATTGGGTTAAATACCATGTGATTGAATAGAGATTCAACCAGTCAATATTTTCCATGGGTGCACTCACTTCTTAGAAGTCCTAATCCTAGGCTTGTTCTTCTGGAATAATTTCATCATTTGGGGGAGAAAGTTTTTTTTTTGTTTGTTTTACAAATTGCTTCCATTAATATTTCAATAAGACTTTTAAAAGTCATCACCACTAAACTGTACAAAAGTGATAAGTTACTTGGCTGGCAGGGGCTTTGAGTATAAAAACCTACAGTAGAATTTTTTTTGTGCATGCCAGTACTGGGACTGGCATGAACTCAGGGCCTGGGCACTGTCCCTTGGTTCTCTACAACTTGAGCCACAACTTCACTTCTGTCTTTTTTTGTTGGTTCAGTGGAAATAAGAGTCTCATAGACTTTCTTGCTTGGGCTGGCTTTGAACCTCGATCCTTAGATCTCAGCCTCCTGAGTGGTTAGTATTACAAACATGAACTACCAGCACCTGGCTTATAGTGGGATTTTTGCTGTTGAGTAAGTACATAACAATTTTCTCCTCCTCCTCCTCCTCCTCCTCCTCCTCCTCCTCCTCCTCCTTTGTTTTGTTGGCTGTGGGGCTTGAACTCTGGACCTGGGCACTGTCCCTTAGCTCTTCAACTCAAGGCTAGCGCTCTACCACTTGAGCCACAGCACCACTTCCAGTTTTCTGGTGGTTAATTGGAGATAAGAGTCTCATGGACTTTCCTGCCCCAGGCTGGCTTTGAACTTCAATGCTCATATCTCAGCCTCCCAAGTAGCTAGAATTATAGGCTTGAGCCACTGGTACCTGGCTTACTATTTCTTCTTAATCACAGTAATATTTACATTTGTGATATTTCACACTCTAACTACTGAACAATATTCTTCTTTTCGTTTCTTTCCTTCTTCCTTCCTTTCTTTCCTTCTTCCTTCCTTTCTTTCTTTCTTCCTTCCCTTCCTTCTTTCTTTCTTTCTTTCTTGTCGGTTGTGGGCCTGAACTCTGGGCCTGGGTGCTGTCCCTCAGCTCTTCAGCTCAAGGCTAGAGCTCTACTCACTTGAGCCGCAATGACACTTCTGGCCTTTTCTGCTTATGTGGTGCTGAGGAATTGAACCCAGGGCTTCATGCATGTGAGGCAAGCGCTCTACCACTGAGCCACCTTCCCAGCTCCTATTGAACATTATTCTGAAGTACCTCCCTCCTGAGGATGTTCTGCATTCTTCTCTCCTCTCTGAACTGTGGACAAGGATCTCAGAGCTACCTCAGAACTGGGCATCTTAGGAAAATCTTTATGAATTTGAGCGGCTTCTCCCAAAGCCCTTCTGCGTGAGTCCTGACTCTCCAACAGGGAAAGGCTAGGATGGGTTTAAATATGCAAAAGAATTTATCTCGCTCATTTGAGAAGCTTGTAGTGATGTGCATGATGCATGTGAGAGAGAACCGCGGAGGGGAGGGGAGAAGCTAGAACTGTGCATCTGCAGAGCAAAATTAGACTCAGTCCAAGTCAGGTGGGAGTTCCTGGACTGGCATGCAAAGGCAAATCTGGCAACGCCACAGAGGAATCTTGGAGCTCATGCTGGCCCGGGGTTGGTCTGTTATTTCTGCTAGGAGAAGCTGGGCAGGAAGCTGGCAGGGTGGACTTCTTTTCAGACTGCCTGCGGCTGGCCCTGGACTCGGTCTCTGAAGTCCACCCTCATGACCACACTGCCTGACTAGGCCATTGTCTCTCTAGGGAGCATCCTCCGTTGCTTAGAGGTGTGTCTGCCGTGGGCAAGCCCTTTGTGGGTGATCCGCAGGTGGGTCGTGCTGCTTACAGCACAATGAGGGATTCCGTCCCAGGGCTGGAGGAAGCCTGGCTTCGGGAGATGCCTGTTAGGCCCCGAGTCGGGCTCCGTGCTCTCCAGGGCACAAGGAGGCAACGCACAGTTTGTGTGCTTCGGTGCGGGGTGGGTGGGGAACTGTTCTCGGGCCATCTCTGCTGCTTGGTAATTTGTCTGATGGTGGCCGCAGTCCGTGGCACAGTACGGGATTGGCAGTGTGTCTCTGGGGGTTTCCTGAGAAGGGCCGGCCTCCCTTCTGCACCTGTATCCTGGCGACCAGTTCATTCAGCTTCTGACAGCTACACAACTCTGGGCTCTTTATGGCTTAGATTTTATAAAGGCAGTAATCTCACGGAAGCCTTCGGCTGGGTGAGTAGACACTCATTCATTGGATAAGCTGCTGCGCCCCCGCCCCCCAGTCCTTGCCAGCTAATCTCCATCTCCGCGCTCTGCTCTCGCACTTCCAAAAATGGTTGCAAAAATAGTACAAAAGGAACGTACACATCCTCATGTCCTCCACTACCTTCCTCGCAGCCACATGGCACAGGGATGGGAAGGAGGGCGCTCACACGCGCGTGCGCCCAGCAGAGCCCGTGTTCCGGCTCCGGATCCAGTCCTGGACACACGCGTGCCCTGAGTGCACGGTCTCATGGCCCTAGTCCAAGTCAACCCAGATCCCAGGCGTTGGAAAAGACCTGCAGCCTCTCCGTAAGAGAGGACAGTAGGCTTTGGAGGCTGTGCGGGGGGAGAGGGGAGCGTGTGGTTTTATCATTACTTTCATTTGTTCTAAGTGATGATCTCACAAATCTAGGCTATGGAAATAACAAATCGGATTCCTGGAATAATGCCTCCTCATCTGCCTGCTGGCAGTGTGAACCGATGCTATGTATTGGGGGTAAACTGCCCAGGTGAAGAAAGGCCCTGCCCTGGACCAGCTTATGGGAGCTCTGTGTCCACGGTGTCCACTGTGTCTGCTGTGTTTGGTGGACACTATGGCTGCTCAGCTCAGACAGGACCTGATGTCCCTTCCCCTCCCGCTCCTATCCCGGTTGGTGCCTGGGGAACAGGCTCCACTTCAGATTTCCAGATTTCTTCCCACCCCAAAGTGAGACTCCCAGGATCCCAGATGGGCGGAGTCAACTGGGGAGAGATGAGAGGGGCGGTGGGCAAGGGCTCCACTCCCCGCAATCAAAGCCAGCATTGTTCTCAAAGAGTTAACCTGCATACCAGCCTTGCAATTAGCAAGGAATAATGGGGTGTGATGGGTGTAGAACTCGGCTGGAACCGATTTCTGCCTTGCAGTGAGAAACTGCCCTGCTGACTCCCGTGCCTTGTTTCCTCTAAAGCACTGCAGGCAGCCGCGGTGGAGCAGAAATCTTTGGGGAAGACGGGGGAGGGTGGGTGCTGGAAAGAGCAATCTGTCTTTGAATAATTTAAACAATGTCGCTCCACCGAGCTAAATGGGGCTTATCAAATGTTACACCTCTCCTAGCTGCAATCCCAGGTGGTAGGATTTTAGCTTTAAAACTGCCTCTGCTCACAGAGCCCAGGGCTGGACCTGTGACCTCCTGAAAAGGAGAGACTGCTCTGAGGTCTTGGTAAGAAGATCATCTGTGAACAAGACACATCAAAGCATTTGAGCACTTGGTTTTTAATGCATATCGATCGATCTATCTATCTATCTATTTTGGAGACAGAGTTTCATTGAGTAGCCCAGGCTGACCTTGAACTTGAGATCTGCCTGCCTTAACCTCTTAAGTGCTAGGGTTATAGGTGTTCTCTACCATATTCTGAATCACCTGAATTTCTAACCAGCGTTAGAAAAACTAACCCCAAGTGGCCTGAGCACAGACCTGGTTCTGCTGTTTCAGGGAAAGCTCAGCTGGAGCTCTGAGGATGCCAGCCGGCAGGCAGCTGGGCTTTCCTCCTTCTCCTGCTCTGTCCTCTGGGGGGGTGGCGCGGGGGCTGGGCTCCTTGGGGGCTGAGCCCTGGTACTCTGAGGCCTGTGCCCAGCGGGAAGGAACTATGCTGTTTGAGAACTCACTTCTAGCTTCAGCCACGATGGCACACCCTGGACAAGGTTCACTTCTACCTTCAGCAAGTGAAAAGCGGAAATTTGGACTCTGGGTTTTAGACAAGGAGCAGCAGAAAGTGTAGAATGAGGGTCCTGAGAGAAGATTCTTCCCTTTACTGTCTGGAAGTCTCCAGGTGGTAGCAGGGAGGGGCAGCCTAGGAGGAGCTTGGGGACCCCCACGCCTGGAGGGGACCCTGCCCTGAGAGTGGCAGGCAGTGAGGACCGCCAGGGTCCTTCACAGAGAACTGCAGAACTCTCAGAACCTGCGCAGGGGCCCCCAGTGTCTGGCAGAGAACAAGACACGTTTGTGTAAGGAAATCGCCGGATTCCAGAGAAAGAGCCTGCGAGGAATGAGTGTGTCCTCGGAGTTCACACAAATCAGGAGCAGGTCCTCTTCCTGTCCACCAGAGGAGCCAAGCCTGGTAGCTGAGATGCGGTGGCAGCGGCTCCAGCTAACCCTGGACCCCGGCCTGCTCATCATCACAGACTTCTGCCTTGAGAGGTCCAGTTTATCCCTTCACCAACCAAAGTAACCGTCCCCAGAATTAAAACTCAAGAAGAGTTGAGAGACATGGAAAAGATCCAGCAGCCAGGCCCCAGTGGCTCACACCTATAATCCTAGCTACTCAGGAGGCTGAGATCTGAGGATCAAGGTTAGAAATCAGCCTGGGCAGAAAAGTCCCTGTGAGACTCTTATCTCCACTTAACCAGCTGTGTCTCAGGTGGCAGAGTGCTTACTTTGAGCAAAAGAAGCTCAGAGACAGCATCCAGGCCCAGAGTTCAAGCCCCAGGACCCACAAGAAGAAAAGGATCCAGGACCCAAGAAGTTGAAATTCACACCTGTCAGCCTATTAACAACAAACACATATGTAATGACACAGGAAATTGGAATCCTTTTTGAAGAGAACTATCAATCAATAGAAACAGACCCAGAAATGACACAGATAGAAATAGTAGACAAGGATATTACAACCATTTTCTGTATGTTCAGGAAGATAGAGTAGATAGAGTAAAAGTAAGAGATCCAAATATAATTTGTAAAGATGTAAACAACAGTTAAGATGGAGAAGGGTGGGGGAGAACATTGGAAGGGAGACACTGATCAAGCTGCGTTGTACTCATAAATTAAATCGAAACCTTTTAGTACAACTACTTGAAGATAATAAATTTTAAAAAACTAGACTGGATGAAACAAATAGCAGCTTAGATATTGCAGAAAAAAAGTTAGTGAATTGAAGAAATAGCAATGGGACATGGGTGTGGGGAGGGTGACGGGGGGGGGGCGGAGGGAGAACAAGACAAAGCAGATGACTGATACTGTTGCTTTGTTTTAAAAATTAGTGTAATTAATTAATTAAATGATTTAGTGTGGTGTAATTATAAACCTCAAATCTCTTCTTAGAATGCCCAGTCTGACCATCTCTTAATGACAGTGATAGTGACAATGATTCATTCCCTAAGGGTGATGTCATAGTGGCTGAGTTAGTTTATATTCCCGCCAGCAGTGGATGGAAGCTCTTCTTCTTCCCTATCCCTACCTCTCCAACGTGTCCTCACCAGCACTGGTGTTTTCTGGATGATGTGAGATGGACTCAGCACAGTTCAGATGTGCATTTCCTTTCTAGCTAAAGATTTTAAACAATTTAAGGCTATTTATTGACCAATACTACACCCTTTTTTTGAGAACTGCCTAATTCATCTGCTTGTTTATTGATTGGATTATTTGTTCTTTTGGTGTTAATTTTTCAAGTTCTTAATATTAATCCCTGGTTGGATACTTATCTGACTAGGGCAAAGATTATTCTCCCATTCAGTAAGATGTCTCTTCATCTTGGAAGATGTTCCTTTGCTGTGCAGAAGCCTGTTAATTTGATGTTATTAAACTTGATGTAATGCTATCTATTTATTTTTGTTCTTATTTCTTGAGTTATTAGAATCCTGTTTAGAAGCCATTGCCTATGTCTATATCTTCATGTGATTTCCCTGTAATAGCTTCAAAGTTTCAGATTCAAGACCTTGATGTGCATCATTAGGTTATTTATTTGAAATCAGTTAATATATACATATATATAACACTCACAGATACAAAGTTTCCTCCTATGATTCCCCTTCCTATACCCCAAAAGTTCTGCTAAGTTGTGTTTCCATTTTCATTTGCTTCTAGAAAGTTTAAATTTTTCTTGATTTATTCAATGATCTTTATTATTCAACACTTTTAAAATTAGAAAATGCAGTTCAATCTCCATGTGTTTGTATAGTTTCTTTTGTAATTTATTCCATTATAATCTGATAAGATTCAAGCAATTCTTCCAATATCTATATTTGTGAAGGTTAGCTTTATGGCCTAAAACGCCACCTAGGTTAGAGATTTTCCACAGTCTTCTGAGGAAAGTGGTTCTCTGAAGCTATTGTATCTATCTGCTATACCCATTTGCTTTATGATACACTTTCCCTCTCTTTTTGCTGCTGATTTTGTCTGGATGGTCTATGTTTGCATGGATAAGAGTGGGATATTGAAGTCTCCCACTACTATTGCATCACTCGCTATCTTTCCCTAACCCTCTCTCTTTTTCCAGTAATGTTTTTTTTAAATATAAAATTAGGTGCACATATATTTTACAATTAAGTATTTTATCTTTTTATTTTAAATATTTTATTATTTTTAAGTAGTTGTATGAAGGAGCTGTCATTCAACGAAGCTATTTGTGAATATAGCATGTCTGAATCAATGTCAACCCTTTCAACATTCTTTTTGTTTTTGTTTTTGCCGGTCATGGAGCCTGAACTCTGGGCCTGGGCGCTGTCCCTCAGCTCTTCAGCTCAAGGCTAGCACTCTACCACTTAAGCCATAGCGCCACTTCTGCTTTTTTCTGCTTATGCGGTGCTGAGGAATTGAACTCAGGGCCTCATGCATGCAAGGCAAGCGCTCTACCACTGAGCCACCTTCCCAACCTTCCCAGCCCCCTTTCAACATTCTTATCCACCACTCCAGACTCTCCCCTTCCCTCACTCTTCCTAATTTTTTTTTAGGCTAAGTATTGAATTTTTTGTCATTTAGCAAAGCAGTTTATATATACAATGGGTCTTGATCTGTGTCATCCCCAAAGTTGTACAAGACACAACTTCAGTGCCAGCCCTTCAACTCAAATAGTAGTATGCTCAGATAAAATCATAGTCATGTTTTTATATGGGATGTAGGAGCCTTGAGGGCGCAGAGAGAGGGCAGCTGGTTCAGAGGGCGATCAGAGGCTCCCTGGAGAGTTTTCCTGATGATGATGATGATGATGGAGAGACAGAAGACATTTTAGGTAGAAGAAACAGCCCAGCCAACGGCCATTACGGGCCCAACAAGCATTACTATGAGTACCAAGTGGGGGCGTGAAAGACGAAGGCTGGAGTGGTGGGTTTGGAGGAGCACACTGCTCCACGAATGAGCTCGGCCTCTGCTTGCTGAGTGATGCTGACTTCCTGAGGAATGTCAAGGAGGCACCGCGGGTCAAGTGCACACGTTGGGGAGTTTATGTTGGTGGAGTGGCCAGGCAAGGAGGGGTGCAGGAAGATGAGCATCCTGGTGTTCGGCCAGTGCAGAGCTAGTGATGGGGGTCAGCTAGTGTGAGAGAGGAGGGGGCAGGGCTGGACGAGGCGGAGATGTAGGGGCTGTGATTTGCAGGTGGTGGGGCGCGGGGAAGACAAAAGGACCACTTCCAGGTTATTCCCAGCACTTGGATGTTTGTGCCCTGTAACACTGAGAGCAGCGTTTGAGGAGATGTGGGTGGTGGGGGCTCAGGAGGCTGACTTTGTTCTGGGAAATGCTGAGTTTACAGTGCTGGGTACCTGAGTTAGATCTCCTGTGGGACCGGGAAGGCCCACAGATGTGTGTGCATGCATGTCCGAGCTCTCCGAAGACATCTGAGAGCTGCACATGTTCTCAGTAGATAGCCTTGGCACCCTGAGAACAGATGGTACCACCTCCATCACACACAGAAGAGCCTGGTAGGCCACGGAAGCAGAGAGGCCAAAGAAGGGAGATGAGACACAGGGCGTGTGTGGTCAGAAGCCATCAGGAAGACTTTAAAACAACCGGGAGGTTTCTGGCATTAAACACGAGTGGTCTTGTAAGACAAAGCCTTACGCTGCTGAACATCAGCTTCATCGGCTGCCCATGATGTGGGGCTGATCTCCCACAATGCACCTGGGACATCTCCACCCAGGAGAGAGAGAGAGAGAGGCTGATGGAGCAAAATGACGGGTGGAATAGGTGAGGCCGTGTCATCTCCATTCAACCCCAGTCATGTCTTCATCCTGGACCGGCAGTCACCTCTTCATCCAGGCTTTGGGGGACCTCAGGAGCTGATAATTCCAGGGAGAACTCCCTGTCCTTCCCCTCCATTGGCAGACCCGCCCTGAGCATGGACGATTCTCCTGGCGTGCACTACCCCTGGGCCTAGGGAATCCCTCCCTGTATTCTGTCTTTCCAAGTCCTGCCAATCCTTCGAGGCCCCACCCGGCTGCCTTCGGAAGGTTATGCCATCCATGGCAGCCAAACCCTCTCCTCCCTTCATAGCCCCGGTAATGATTGACTCAATTGGCTTATTAGTCAGTGAGATACTGAACCAAGAAACATCCCCATCCATTGGACCAACATCTTTAAGGCTGGTGAGAGGGTTGTTTTTTTTTTTTAATGTTAACAGCTGCTAAGCGGTCTACTCCAGACTTGGCCCACAACAGCGGCTCATTAGCCGTGGAGGGAGGTCTTAAAGCGAGGCCAGCCCAGGCCCTTGCACACTATTGATCTTCCTAACACACACTCCGATCTGTTCCAGGCACCCACGTGCTGTGAGCAGGAGGCCGGAAACCTGCCACTCAGGGTTCAGGCTCCACCCAGGAGGCGTGACTGCCACCACGACCAAGGGCAGGAGCTGTCAGAAAGAGAGCGCTGTTCTCTTCCGGTGGGGGGAGGTCAGAAGCTGTGCGCAGGGCACCTGGAGACCCCGGGAGCTGCCTGTGCTCTGGACATTCCCAGGCATCGCTGTCCCCGCTGCCGAAGGCCTGGCCATCACCAGAGCCAGTTCCCAGGGGCAGGGACCCTCAGTGACAGCGCACGGAAGCCAGAGTAGCTGGCAATCAAGGAAGGCAAGAACTTACTGTCTGGCGTGAGTAAATCCAGGCCCACTGGAAGGGAGGACACCACTCCAGAAGCTCCAGACAGCCCGCCCGGGCAGGACGCAGCTGGGGCTGGGCTGGCCTCTGCCTCTGCCTCTGCTGCAGCCTTGTCCACATTTAGTGTCAGCCCAGCCCGCTTCCTCATCTCGCATCTCCTGACGGGCATCGCGCAGGGCAACCTTAGACACATACCCGCACCTTGATGAAAGAGAGACCGAGCATTGTGTGTGTGTGTGGGGGGGTGTGGTCTGTCTGTCTGTCTGTCCGTCTGTGTCTTTTATTGTATGCTGTTTTTGAGACAAGATCTCCCTAAGTAGCCCCGGTTGGCTAAAATCTGAGCTCCTTCTCCCTCGGCCTCCTCAGTGGCAGGATTACAGGCATGTGCCACCATGCTCAGCTTTCCTGTTTCAGGAAAGCCGATTTGCGGTAGAGTGGGCTCCATGAACGTGGGAGAAGCGTCACACGGTTTGGGCGGACTCATCTGACAGCTCTACGCCTGGTAGCCCGCCGCGTCCTCGGGATGGTGAGGCTTGGCCTCGTGAGCTCCCCGACACTTGCTGCCGGCCTAGGGGCAATCTCATGCAATCAGTGGTTCTCCGTGCAGATTTGAGGCCTCGTTACCCTGCCCTCCTGGTCTGGAAGGGAGCACCCAAACAGAATACATCTGTGGACTCCATTCTCCAGCCAGAGCAGATGGTTCTGCTCACCCTGCCCCCCAGCCCCACCCCAAGCCATTCACACAGACAAACACCCTTGTGTCCATAGTGACACACATCCGGACACAGGTACACAGATACACGTGCTGAAATGCACATGAACACATACACGCGCACACACGTTCACGCATGGGTTCACGCATGGTGCACACGTGTGTGTGCGGGGTAAGGACGGCAGCTGTGGCTGTGGAAGGGCTTCCTAGTGCCTTCCTTTCCTGTCCTCATCTGGAGCTCTCAGGCCAGGAGCACGCAGGCGCGGTAGGTGAGAACTCCCCCTGCATACTTGGAGGGCGTCCAGGCCCGCAAGTCCTGAGCACAGAGCAGATAACCGTGACCTTGCCGGCTGGGAGGACGCCTGTGGGGGCTGTGGGGCCACCAAGGCCCCTCTCCTCCCTACTGCACCTGGGTCAGCTCTGGTGCCAAGATGCGGCCGTCCCCCAGCCCGGCTCCTGGCCTTCACCATGTGCACTGGTGGAGACCCGGTGTGCGGTGGCACAGGTGAACTCAGGTTGGAGCAGAGCGCTGGCCTTGCTGGGCCACGGGAGAGAAGATCCCAGCCCCCCTGGGCACCTGTGGGCAGATGTCACACTCCTCACACCGCCATTCTTTCTTTGGTGGTTTGGGTTTGAACGGAGGGCCTGTGCCCTCGGATAGGATCGTGTGTTTTTTCTCCCCACTGGCTTCAAATCTTGATCCTCCTGTCTCTACCTCCCTTATAGCTGAGATGACAGACATGCACTACCACACCAGCTTTGCTCACTGCCCTTTGGTAGGCACACTGTGGACCTTTTAGGGACAGTGTACCCTAGCTGCACCCCAACACCTCCCTGAGGTGTGCATGTGTGGAGGGCGCCCAGAACTGTCATAGAGAGAGTCCTGAGGCTAGAGGCCAGGACTTCATGTTGTCAAACTTTCTGCTACTACCTCCTCAGAGGATATCCGGGGAGCACCAGGGACTGTGGACGTGCCTCCTTGGGAAGTGGCCTATTTTAAAGGCCCCTGCCTCTCTGTGGCTCACCCTCCCCCTGACTGTACCCCTCAAGCTGTAGGGTGGTCTTTCATACCTTTGAAAACTGCTGGTATCTGGCACTCAGCACATATCACGGGTGCCAGGCCCCGTGCTGGGAGTGGAGACACATGCATGGCTGGCCACAGGAGTAGGTCCAGTAGGTCGTCCAGCGGAGGAGGCTGGTGGGGGAACAGCAGCAGACCCCTGGCAGCGTGCTGGGTCTGTGGAGGGTCAGGAGACACACACATGGGGGGCCAGGGCTGCAGATACGGGTACAGAGCGTGCCAAGGCTAGAAGGAACAGACCACGGTCCGCGGGATGTGCACGGGCTCTGCCGAGTGTGCGGCAGCTGGGACAGGCACCAGATGAGCATCACGGGGCCCGCGGCCTGTGAGCGGGGAAGGGGTTTCTATCCAGTGGGTTTGCCAGAGAAAATAGAGGAGGCTGCTGCGCTGACCCCGGCAGAAGCTGGCAGGGCAGGGGTGGGAGGTGCTGAGGGTGGAGGGCAGGGGCGGGGTCAGGACCAGCACGGGTGGCTCCGAGTCCACCAGGGCGCGTGGCATGGGCGGAAGGCCACGCCGGTCAGCCCACCCTTTGAGACTGCTCGCCTCTTCTTGGAAAGCCCAAGCGGAAACAGAATTTTAAGGAAATGCCCGGCAGGAGGAATGTTCTGGCACTCTCTTCCTCTTTCGTCTTCATCCCTTCCGTCACCAGGGGACTGTATTTCTGGTGTGGTAGCCACAGCCACCGTCGGCTCTGGCCAAAGCTGTGTCAATGGTGTACGTCCCTCCCCCCACCCCCGTCTCCCCCCCAGCTGGACCCCCAGTGAGACCCAGCTGGGTCTCACACCGGTGGGAACCTTCTGTCCCTCCCCAGCTCTGTGGCCTGGCCTCACCCCGGTGCAGAGCCTGGAGCCTGGGCCTCAGGCCGGACGTGAGGCTTTCCACAGAGGCCCCAGGCTCCATCTGCCACAGAAAGGAACACATCCAGCCTGCTTAGCTGGGAAGCTTGAAGGAAGGAGTCTCTGTTTTAAAGAACACTGTGCGGCTGGCTGGCTGGACTGGGCAGTTGGCAGCTTGAGGGCTTCAGGAAGCCCCAGGGGACTGCCTCATGGGCCCACCGGGCAAACAAGGGCCAAGACTGGGCTAGAGCTGGTGGCCGGAGGCAGCCCGTGTGTATGTGTGTGTGTGTGTGTGTGTGTGTGTGTGTGTGTGTGAAGTGGGGTCAGGTTATTAGGGGCAGCCCGTGTGTGTGTGTGTGTGTGTGTGCGTGCGTGCGTGCACGTGTAAGTGTGTGTGAAGTGGGGTCAGGTTATTAGGGGTTTGGGGTGGAGGATGGGAACTTGTTTGATTAATGGGTGTCCTGTGAATCCACACATTTGCCCAGGGCTGCATTCCTGGGCTTTCAGACCTGGGACGGTCTGATAAGCAGAGAGCAAAGTCCTCCGTGCTCCCGCAGCGAGAGCAAATAGGGCCACTTGCTAATCCTGGCTCCGGCCTCCGGGGCTGTCTCTCGGCAACCAGGCCACCAAGTGTCCTTTCACAGGCCAATCAATGAGGCATCTGGGCGTGGGGTGGCCCTGGGTGGCTGGCCTGAGCCCGCAGAGCGGCCCTGACACCAGCCTGCCAGTCCGCGGGCCAGGGAGGCCCCATGGCGAATGCTTGCTGCCTGGCTGACCCCCCCTCAGGCCCACCAGGAAGCTGACCAGTAGGCCCGTCTCCATGCCTCCCAGAGAGTTCTTCCCAACAGGTTCTCGCCTCCATTCTTCCTCCTCCAGGAAACTCTCTCTGCCCACCCCAGGCGGCCTGGAAGCCTCCCTCTTCTGCCTTCTCTTACTCCCAGAATCATGCCTCATGCCTCATGGCTCTGGTCTGAGCTCTGCTGCTGCTTCTTCAGCTGGCCTGTCTGTGCTGGCGTGGGATCATGCATCTGTAAGCGCCGTGGCTGCAGGCTTTCCAGCATGGGTGGTCCTGGGGGCATTTGGCTGCCCCGGGAAGCTTAGGCTGTGGGAAGCAGAGTGGATCCTGGGGTTGAGGGCCCCGGAGTCCATTCCCACAGCACGGACAGCAACCTGGAGTCAGGAGGAGGAAGGCGTTTGTTTCTGCTCAACACCGGCCACCGTCTGGTGGGAAGAGCATTGCGTAGGACGTTAAGCAAGCAGAGGAAGGCCACGCTTAGCTTCTGCGACAAAACACGAGTGTCACCAAAGCAATGGCCGGGAGAATGTGCTGCCTACGTTGTTGCCCTGGGCGAGGGGAGAGGGGTGAGTGGACAGTTCACTCCTTCCTGGTTCAAGTCTGGAAACAACAACAGACTAAGAAAACAACCTACTGTGCTATTAGGACCCGTGGGCGAGGATGGGGGAAGGGCTGAGAACTCAGATCCTGTGCTGGATGAGGGCTAAAATGCCACCTTCACCCTCTTTGATGCTATCGGTGGCTGGTGCATGGCAGGAGAGTCAGGAAGCCAGCCAAGCAAGACACCCAGCAGCCTGTGCACACAGTAGGGCAGCTTGCGCACACAGTAGGGCAGGAAGGATGCTAAGGTGCTGTGTTCCAGCCTGGTTTCTGCCTACCGACATGACAGCCCGGGAACCACCCAGGGCAGAAATTCTCCTTGGGGCGGAGCGCTGCTCACAGCTCTGTCTCTGCTAAGCCTCACCCCACCCGGCTGTGATGCCACAGGATCCTGTCACAGCGTCCAGGCCCTGACACTGTCACAAGTCACCTGTGTCAATAACCTCCCCGGCCTCGCCCCTGCGCTTCCCAAGGAAGCTTTTCATGCCACGGGACCCCTCCTCAGCCTCACACTCGTCCCCCGCCCAGCCCTGCCGGGCCTCCACTGGCTGCCCCCAGCACCCGCCCCCCCCCCCGCTTCCTTATTAGTGTAAGTGAGGGGAGAGGGAATTCCTCTGCAGGCTAGTCTCCCCCAAGCAGTTGAAGGACAGGCGGGGACGTGTGAACCAACGCCTGCTCCTGCCAAGAGCCCAAGTGGCTATTTTAATCGTGTGGAACAGCCCGTCTTCATGGAAAATTTTCTACTCCAACACCTGCTGCATGAAAGCGCCCAGCTCCTTCTCCTTGGGTTCCTGGGGTCACTTTTGCCAGGGCTGGCTGCCAGCTCAGGTAATTATTCCCACTGCCCGTCCTCTCCACCTTCCTCATCCCTCCCCAGCCTGGCCCTGCCTTCCTCGGGGAGCAAGCAGTTCTGCTTTTGTGGTTTCTGGAATAAATGCACGAGCTACAGAAGGCATCTGCCTCCAGCAGCAGCCGGCACTCTGGGCTTGTGGGGCCAGCCCAGGCCCTGCCCTGTCCCCTCTGCTCCCTCTGCCTCTTCACTGTGTGATGAGATGCCACCACGATGCCGTGGTGGCCCTAAGCCCTAAGCCTCTCGAGGAACACCCTTCTCCAGCACAGCACGAAACAAAGGAATAGCTTATCATCAGCCCAAGCCTGGTCCACTCAGTGCTTCTGGACCTTCTGATGGGGCCCCTGAGCAGTGGCATATGCCAGAAATCTAGGCATCATTCTTGTCTCTCCCTCCCTCCCCCAACTCCTGGAGCTTAAACTCAAGGCCTGGGCGCTGTCCCTGAGCTTCTTTTGCTCAAGGCTAGCACTCTACCACTTGAGCTGCAGTGCCACTTCTAGCTTTCTCAGTGTATGTGGAACTGAGGAACTGAACCCCGGACTTCATGCATGCTAGGCCAGCGCTCTACCACGGAGCCCCTTCCCAGCCCCGAGGCATCATTCTTGATGCTTCCTCCGTCTCCACCCCCTGCCTGTGCCTCCCCTTGTGTGAACTCCCGTCTCCTGACATCACACCGACGTTCCCACCTGAGGGCAAGCCGGGGACCATAGTCAGGTAGAGGCCGATCGCTGAAATAGTGATCTTCTATCCCACAATCTGCAACATGGACACCATGCCTGAAGATGAACAAACATGTGGTAAGATGCATCCTGATTTATCCCACCAGCACAGATGGTAGGTTGTAGTCTTCATTAGTACAGTCCGTATGGAGGTATCATCCAACCATGTCTGTAGCTGATCTTTTGTGACCAGGGTTCTTTCTTCCTAGAAGGCTATTTCATGCACAGTGTCATTCAAAAGATTGAAAGTGATGTCCAAATGAACAAGAGAGCTGGGCTTTCCAAATAATTCAAATTTCCCCTGATATTATTTAAGTGCAAACTGATTTACTAGCGTGTGAGGTATGTAGTTACTTTGTCTTGTGACAACTTAAGCATAGTGCCTAGCATACATTCCCATAAATGTGTTTGAATAAATGAATGAGTGAATGAATATTTCATAAAATGTATACAACTTTATGAGACTTCACTCTTAGAGAATGTGTCAGATGCTAGACAATGTCAGGTATAATCAAAGGATATACATATCATAATCCGTGAGAAGTCAGGCCGGGAGGTGGTCAACAGCACTGTCCATGCTTCTGCTCCCTCCTCCATTCATTCGCTCACATGGAATGCCAGCCACCTGTCACCTGGCAAGGCTGTGACAGTGCAGACAGCAACGTGCCCCAGCCTGCCAGAGTTCATGTCCAGAAGAGGAAGCAGAGATGGAGGAAGCAGAGATGAAAGAAGCCATTACAGAGGAGATGTTCACAGTGGCCTGGGCCAGGCTCCTCACCAGCCCCAGCAGGGAGCCAGGCTTCGTTGAGAAAGTGATGTTCAAATTCATGTAGATATGAGTGGAGTCTTGTAAAGGTGTATACATTTTATAAGACAAACATTCCCGCATGGGCGTGGAGACCATGTCTTAATCTACGTCTTGCCTGCGGTTGCAGTTAGATACTGTGCCTGGAAGACAGAGACGTGTAGAAATGACAGCCATCATTTCTGGATTAAGCCAAGGAAGCCTGCCAGTTCTCACTCACCCCTGGGTCCGTGCTTTTATCTCCTGTTCTGAGTGAGAAGGATCGGGGTGTGTGGAAGGCAGATCTGTGGCTGTAACAGAGGGCGACTTCTGTTTGGGGGAGCACCTCACTCCTGAGGGTGTCTGGGCACCGTGTATGGAGAGGCTGCCCAGCCTCGCTGCTGATTAATTCTGTGAAAGCCAGTGCTTTGTCTTGGTATTTGAAAACATGTCGTTGTGGCTATGTAAACTGTTTTCTAGCCCTTTTTAGATAGTAAGCCAGATGTGGTCAGGGGCTACATATTTTCAGTCTAATGTAACAATGACCTTGATATTTATTAAGTGCCAACTAAGTGCCAAGATTGGGTGGGGGTGAGGGGGACGAAGATGGGGAAAGGAAAGACATGGTTCCGTGGAGGAGGAGGGAGGCAAGAGGAAGGAGGGATGAGGAGCAGGCTGGTGTGACCTTCACTCATGCAGCCATGCCAAAGGTGGTGAGGGCCTTCTGGGCTGGGGAGCCTGTGGCCAATGTCTGGAGACACAGTAGTCTTCTTGGCTGCAGCAGGGGCTCTGTGGGCAGCGGTAAAGTTAGGTGGGGTGGGTGCTTGGCAGAGTCTGTGCTTTGACAGTAAGGAGCTCCTGAAGATCTTAATTGGATTTGAGGTGAGCAGAGCAGCATTCTAGAAAGATCTCTGGGGCAAGGGAGGAAGGAGTGGGCTGGAGAGGCAGGTTGGGGCTGGAGATATCATGAGGTCTGCACTGGGCAGTGGTGTGGAGGTTTCCAGAAAGACTCTGGATGTGAGCTAGCTGGATGTAAGGATAGAAGACGCGAGGCCGGAGGGGTTGAGGGCGGCCACAGGGTCTGACTTGCGTGACAAGGGATCATACTGAGCTCTTCTCCTCCATCTAAGTGAAGCTGGCATCCCCTCCTTCCCAGCCCAGGCAGCGGAGGAGGGAGGAGCAGGAGGCTGCTGAGGAACAGAAGGAAGAAATCTCTTTGTGTCTGAGGAAAGAAGCCGGGCTGCCACCATCCCTAAAGAACCAGGGACAGGAGCAGGGCTGGTGACAGCTGGGGGGAAGCCCCTCCCCTGGGCAGCAAGGACTTCCATTCTTTGAGGAAAGCCAAAGGTCCAGGAACTCCAGGAACCAAGAAGAGTGGCCAGGGCTTGACCTGTGAGCCTTGGAAAATCATAGGAACTTCCCCCACACTGACAGCTGCTTCTCCCCAGGTTTTTATGGGGAGATGCTAACGTACAGGCAGTTTTAAATTAGTGTGAAACTAATCAATATTGCAGAAGGAATTCCCCTGAGAAGTAAAAAAAAAACAAAACTGTTCAGACACAACTTACTTTTAAACCTAATGTGGCATGGTACAGCTCCAAAGTTGGCACTTGCTGACTAATGGACTGCTTCCCAATGGAGCACAACCAGCTAAATTAATGTAACACGCGCCGGCGTGTTAACTCTTGTGGCCTTGTCTCAGTTCACTTGTGCCCCAGAGCCCTCAGTGCCTCTGACCGCCGGAGTACCAGAACCTTCCTTTTAGTTTTCTATTTAGGTGGAGAAAAGAAAATGTGCTAATTTAACACAAACAAGCATGCCAATAAGCGCCAATAAACAGAGACTGCTGGAGGCGTGGGCAAAGCACCATGTTTACAGTCGGGCAGTGCCGCCGCCACTGTGCCCGAGTTCGCTTCTCTGCTCAAGGCTGGCACTCTACCATGTGCAGCACAGCTCCTCTTCTGGATTTTTGGTGATAAATTAGAGATAAATGTCTCAGATTTGTCTGCCCCAGCTGGCTTGTAGCCAAGATCCTCGTATGTCAGCCTCCTGAGCAGCTAGGATTCCAGGCATGAGTCACGGACGCCCTGCTCCATTTGGTTTTACATACATAATTATGTGAAATCTTTCTTCTATTTTGTCACTTAAAAATGTGAGTAGGATCTCCAAGGCTGTTCCTTGTACAAGGTGTGCGCTTTGGGATAGACATCTTGGTTCTGCTGTGGTCGTTAGTGCAGGGCAGGAAAGAAGCAGAGGAAGGACAGAGAGGTCACAGGGATGGAGGAGAACAGCGTGAGAAATGACACAAACACAAACAAGCCACTTGTTGATACGAGTTACATAAGATGCTACCTTAATGAAGTAAGTGTGTGTGTGTGGGGGGGTTATGAAGAGGCAACAGAAGGAGGGAGAGAGCTCCTGGAAAGCAAAAAGACAACGAAGGCGCTGACACTGATCAGGATGCATTGTACTCACAACCTGACTTACGGAATCGAAACCTCTCTGAACAACGACTTAATTAAGAAAAGAAAAAGAACCCAGTAGGAGGGTGTGAAGATAGGGCTAAAGAAATTGCCCTGAAAGTCAACCAAAAGAAAAGTGGGAAACAGGAGATTGAAGTCCAGAGTTTCTAATATTCATTTAATGTCCATTTAATAATATCCATTTCTAAGAAACAAAAGAGATGAAATGGGATTGCAATGAACTAAGAGGTAATAGATGAATTTTTTTTTTTGTCTGATTGAAGGGAATGGGGATTACCAGAACCCATTGGATGTCTGGGACGGTGGATAGAAAAGACACAGACTGGGCTGGGAAGGTGGCTCAGTGGTAGAGCGCTTGCCTTGCATGCCTGAGGCCCTAGGTTCAATTCCTCAGCACCACATAAGCAAAAAGAAAAAAGCCGGAAGTGGTGCTGTGGCTCAAGTGGTAGAGCGCTAGCCTTGAACTGAAGAGCTGAGGGACAGTGCCCAGGCTCAGAGTTCAGGCCCCATGACCGGACCCAAAAAAGAAAAAAAGAAAAGAAAAGACACATACTGAGCGATTTTCCAACTGCAGCAACAGAAACCAGGTCCTTAGAACAAGTAGGAAAATGAGGCAGAGACTTAGGCAGCACAACAGCCTAGAAGTCACGACCCTACCAAAGGGAAGGTGCTCTTCTCCAGCAAGGCACTGGCGTTAGGGGCAGACTGGTGAGTAAAATTTAAAAGGCTCACAGCAGTATTTCTGTTCTCATGAGGACCACTGACAGTTACCTCAGGCAGAGGACTGAAGGAAGGGTTGGAGGAGGAAGAGGAATGCTTTGGAAGGAGGCTTGGTGGCGCTGGCTTGTCCCTTGCCTGGTGAAGATACCACCTGATGGTGTGTGACGTTTGCGAGAAGACAGCATAGCACACTGTTTAGAAATCTAGAAGCTGCAGCTAGAAATCCACCCTGGCCTGGTTGCCTGGGGCTGCAGAGCTGGGGTGGGGGGAGAGGGAGGGAGGATCAGAGGGAGGCTGGGAGGTGGTCTGCAATGCTCCAGGTTGTGCTGTGGTTTTGGGTTCTTTGTAAAATGCAATGTTATTGTCATTATTAAGGCGTTGTACAGAGGGATGTCCATTGTGTTGTTTTTTAAGTATTTTTATTATGGATTGCTTTAAGATACAGAATGTAGGTGTACACGTTACTCTGATCATTGTGAAGTCTGTGGGGGGGAGGAGGGATTGAGCTCAGTGGTAGAGCACGTGGCTGGTATGCACGAGGTTAAGCTTCATTCCCCAGCACTGCCAAAAGCAAAACAAGACACAAAACAAACAAGTGGGGAAAAAACCACCACAAAAGACCCCTCTCAAGCAATAACCCCCCCAACCTCTGAAAATCAGTGAACACAGTCCACCTGTGAGCTCTTCGAAGCTCAGTGAACGCAGTCCACCTGTGTGCGCTTCGAAGCTCAGTGAACTCAGTCCACCTGTGTGTGCTTCGAAGCTCAGTGAACTCAGTCCACCTGTGTGCGCTTCGAAGCTCAGTGAACTCAGTCCACCTGTGTGCGCTTCGAAGCTCAGTGAACGCAGTCCACCTGTGAGCTCTTTGAAGCTCAGTGAACGCAGTCTACCTGTGTGCTCTTCGAAGCTCAGTGAACTCAGTCCACCTGTGAGCTCTTAGAAGCTCAGTGAACGCAGTCCACCTGTGAGCTCTTTGAAGCTCAGTGAACGCAGTCTACCTGTGTGCTCTTCGAAGCTGGCCAAGCCCGCTGGTGCAGAGCGTGGTATGGGGTCGCAGTCCACCTCTGTGTCTGTTTCCCGGAGGACCCGAGCCCAGGCCTGGGCAGCTTCCGGGATGGATGGACTTGCAGCGGCCCCCTGGATTGTATCTGGGATCACACATCAACCCTGCACCCCATCCTCACTGCCCTCCTCCCACCCATCCCCTCCACTCACCCCAGACCCTGCCCACTTGCCCCTCCCCAGGCCCTGGGGAGGGCCGCCCCTCCCCGACTGCAGTCAGTGGCCCTGGCGTCCTGTGGTCCCCCTGGGCCTCCGTTGACAGACAACAGACAATGGCATTTCCCATCAGCCTGGGGATCAGGAGCCGGCCTTATCCAGTGTGTTTTTCTATTCGTCTGACACCCCATTGTCCACCCCTTATCAAGGTGATGTCATGCCTGGTTTGGAAGTCAGCGCCTGCTCTTTAATTAGGGGAGGGGGAGGGGCAGGGAGCCCATTTATCGGGATGCTCGTGAGAATTTGCTCCCTGACTCCAGCTAGCCGGGTGGGCTCCCTGCGGCGGCGGCGGTGGTGCTTCTCCCAGGCCCTGGGTGTGTGTCCCAGGCTTCCTAGTGGTGGTGTCCGCAGAGCTGAGCCACTGGGGGGTTGAAGGCTTGGTGACTGGGCTACTTCTGTCCCCTGTTGCTGGGGACTCTGGGTTTTACCGATCTGTTGGATTGCTCTGGAAGATGGGGAGCGCCGAGCAGCACTGAGCGTGCCCCTCCCCCTCCTCTTCAGCGTCTCTGAAGGTCCCCCCACACCCCACCCAAGCCTATGCTCTGTGGGGGGGCGGGGCAGGTGATCGTGTGAGGCCCCAGCTGACAAGCCCAGGCTGAGGGCAGGTAGCAAACCTTAGCCCTGTCCACCTCCCCCAGCACCGACCCCGCAGTGTGCCACCTGCTAGAGAACATGGGAAGCCAACTGTGGAGCTGGTCCTCCTGTGAGCACAGGGAGGTGGGCAGGGGTGTGCCCTTGAGTACAGGTATGCACAATGCATGCAAGTGTTCCAGGGCCCCACCAGACTCTGGCAAGAGGTGGAGCCGTCCTCTGGGTGTCTTGCAGACACGGAAAGGCTGCTTCTCAGGGGTTTAGGGTATGCAAAGGGCCGAGGGCAGATGACTAGGCTCTTAGCTTGTGGTCTGGCACATAGTACTAGCTCAGTAAATGATGACTACCAACAGTGTAAGTCCGGGGAACTGGTGAGGGGGGCAGAGTCAATCTTCCCAAAAGAGCTGGGACAGAGGAGGAGGAGCTCCACAGGCCCGGCCAGCTCACACTGGACAATGAGCCCGTGGGCCTCAAGTTCAAATGAGCATAAATGGATGCTGTGGGCACGTGGGGGCGGCGGCTGCATCTGGAGTCTCGCGTGCTGCGCACACCAGCTTACGCACACCAGAATCTGTGGCAAGCGCCATTTAACCACTGCTCGGTTGTGCTGGGGTGTGAGCTCAGAGGCTTGAGTGCGCTAGACAAGCACTCTACGCCTTGAACCGTGGGCCCAACCGTTGTTTGTTGTTGTTTTGTTTTGCTTTTTTAAGATGGGGTCTCTAGCTCTATAGCCCAGATTAGTCTTGAACTTCAATTCTCTGGCTTCTGCTTCTTGAATGCTGGAATTACAGGCACACATCCGCACACCCAGCTTCAAAAGCTCTACTTTCAGGGGGATTTGACCTGTGCTAAGTGGGCCAGCTGGTGAGTCAATCACACACACACACATACGCACACACACACACTCACAACAAGCAGACATGTCCACCACAAGAACCGGAACTGCTCTGGGTCTGTGTCAGCCAGCTGGTGTCCAGCTCCCCTCCCCATGCTGCGGGCAGGGTGCTGCCCCAGGCTCAGGACCAGCACAGCCTGGGTTCCCACGGCGTCCACCCAGCCCCCGTGAGACACACCAGCTCAGATCTCCCACTACAGCGGACGTCTGTTGCTAGAAAGCAAGCCTAGGCCTTTTGAGTCCAAATCGGGGCCTTTTTCCATGACATCAAGAGACAGCAGATAAAGCACTTGGCTGACTCTTAAACACACACTGCTGGAATGGACATGGCCTTGTCCACAGGGACAGAGCCTGGGGGCTTGTCTCAGAGTTCAACCCGTGGTCTTCACATTTCAGGGTCTTGTTCATCAGCACTGACATTTGGGAGTTTTCTTGGCCTGGAGTGAGGAGTAGGTGACCAGAAGTCCAGAATGGGACTGCCCTACAAGAGTTTAAAAGATCTCCCTTCTCCTTCTGGGTGGCACTCTCTTCTGGAATGTTCTAAAGGTGGAATGAGAGATGGGGTAGAAATGCCATGCCTGTGGATAGGAGGAGGTGTTTTTTTTAGAGTAGCCTTATAAATTCTGTTCTCCGGAGTCCCACGTCCCTCCTCCATGGATCGGGTAAATTTCCACCTGGACCCAGACAGCTGCCCTGCTTTTAGATGCAAATATTTGCAGGTTGTCTTCTGAGAGTCCAGGTGCCACAGACAGGGGCACAGAAGACAGGTCATCGACTGGACAGGTTTTCCACACCATCTTTGGGGGTTTGAAAGGGATGTAATTCCTTTTCTTTTTTTTTCTTTTTTCTTTTTTTGTTTTTTGTTTTGGTCGTGGGGCCTGAACTCTGGGCTGGGCGCTGTCCCTGTCCCTCAGCTCTTCAGCTCAAGGCTAGCGCTCTACCACTTGAGCCACAGTGTCACTTCCGGCTTTTTCTGTTTATGTGGTACTGAGGAATCGAACCCAGGGCCTCAGGCATGCAAGGCAAGTGCTCTACCACTGAGCCACCTTCCCAGCCCCTCTTTTTTTTTTAATTGTGAAAATGTTCCTTCACTTGGTTCCCTGGCCTCAAGGCAGCCTTTCCAGAAGCTTCTGCTCCCATCCAGTGCACCAATGGATCCTAAAACATCGGATTTTGCCCTATTCCGGACTTGTTTCCGGGATGGTGGCGGGTCAAACCCGGTTTCTTGGAAATTTTCTTACAAACACTAAAGCACCTTCTCCCTTCCCAGAATAAACACTGTTGTTTGGAGAGTTATCAGAGACCTACTTAGGCCTCTCCAAGCCCTGTGTTAGCATACAATGCCAAGAATTTCCCAGGAAAGCCGTCCTTTCTCCCCTGTCTCCTGCTTGTCCTCCGCCCCTCCCCTCCTTTCTCCCCTGGCAGGATGACTCAAGGAGAAAGGTGGCCACCTGGGGAGGAAAGGGAAGGCCAGGCTGGATCTGAACGGGTACCCCGGCCCCCATTTTTGTCTCTCACCCAGTGCTCAATAGCTTGTGAGGACTAGTTGTCCATCTCCGCTGCCCTCTCCGAACAGTAAGCCCCAGGGGACTGGCACTCCTGTTCACATTTGGTTCCTGTGTCTCACAGGGTGGCAGACCCTCACACAGTATGTGCCACACACGGGTCCTGGGAGGTAAGAGCCGCAAATGAGAGGTGAGGTGACAGGTTGAATCCCCACAAGGAGGCCAGGTGAGCTGAGAGAAGAGGGGTTGGTCTTTCTCACCGGGAAGCCTCCTGGAGGTGGGGGAGGGCAGAAGGGACCTGGGGAGCCTGGAGGGAAGGAAGGTGAGGTTCAAAAGGGCCCCCCCATCTGCCTCTTCTCTGTCTGGGGCCTCAGTGACCAGCCTGGATGGGTGAGAGGTCAGGCAGCCTCCACCTGCAGCAGGCCCACCTCACACCCGCCAGCAGCGTCTGGGCCCTGCCAGGACCAGCAGCTCTGGGCCATTTCTCAGGAGGGAATGGACAGGGGACCTATGGAGGACTGCTCACCCCTGCTCTGTCCATGCTCACCATTCCTGTCCATGCTCACCCCTGCCCTGTCCATGCTCACCATGCCCTGTCCATGCTCACCATCCCTGTCCATGCTCACCATGCCCTGTCCATGCTCACCATCCCTGTCCATGCTCACCCCTGCCCTGTCCATGCTCACCCCTACCCTGTCCATGCTCACCATCCCTGTCCATGCTCACCATGCCCTGTCCGTGCTGACCCATGCCCTGTCCATGCTCACCCCTGCCCTGTCCATGCTCACCCCTGCCCTGTCTATGCTCACCATCCCTGTCCATGCTCACCATCCCTGTCCATGCTCACCATGGCCTGTTCACCTGTGCCCTGTTCACTGTCCTCCCAATGCCCAACTGGGGCTTCTGAGACCAGAGCTGTGGCAGCCTTGTGTCCCAAGGGACAGAGCCACAGCCTGAGCCGCTGCCGGTGTCACAGGTGACATGGGACCCCATGCTGGAGGAATCCTCTGATGTAACTGGATTCCCACTCTTGCCGGGGCTCCATCCGCCTCTTGGAGGAAATTCACTTTCTACCAGCCCACCCTGCGCAGGCCCCATTTCTGGCTCTCGGGAGGCTCAGGCTGGACAAAGTGGGGCTTGCCGGGGTCTGAGTGAGCACCCACAGGATGCTGTCCCAGGGGCCGTCCAGCCCCCATCCTTTGGCAGCCGTTGGACCAAAGTCACTGTGGCCAGTGTCACTTTTGGACCTTGGCTTCCTCCGCCTTCCTCTCCCTCTGCTCCACCCTGGCTCCATGGCTCGGCCTTTATCTTGTCCCCAATTTCCAGTGCTCTCGGCTGTTATCGGCCGGCCCCCGCCAGGCGGCCAGGCAGGAAGCCGGCCTGCGAGTCTCCTCACCGCTCCCCACCCTCTTCCTTCTCCACAGACAAAAGCCAAAGTCATCAGATTTGCATTTCCCTTGCCTCTTTGACTCCCATTTCCCTCTCTCATTTTTCCAGAGGCTCCAGCTTTCCACAGTGGGCTGTCCCCAGGAGCCACGGCGTCCTGTCCGCAGACATGTGGCCGAGGACCATCACTTCCTCCTAGCCTGTCTGCAGAAAACCCCGCACCGCCCCCCAGAGCCAAAGCTGCCTGTCCAGCTTATCCTTTGTGAGATCAGCCAGAAATGGCCCTGCAGGCTGTCTGGCTGGTGGAGCCAGGCTGGGCTGGACAGAGCTCTGGCCTTCCTCATTAACGAGGTCTCCGCATCTCTTCCTCCCTCTGGCCTGGCTGTGGCTCCCATTCTAGCTGCAAGATTTTTTTTTAAGGGTATCGCGCATCGTTTATTATTTCATCATTCACTCAAACATGTATCGTTCACTTCCTCGCAAAATGGAACCTCTGCCCTTCCAATGAGAGAGTGGAGAACTCCCTGGCCTGGGTCAAAGGACCCTGACCCCTGGGAGAAGAAGTTGCTCCAGAGGGGATGAGATTTGCCCAGGGGTCCCCAAGGCTGGCTTGAAGTTCTCAGCACTTGCTCTGTACCAGGCACGGTGCTAGGCACCTGGCTGCTGGTGTTACATAGCTGTCAAGGAAGCCCAAGGGACAGGTGATGATCACATCTGCTTTCACAGAGTTTGAGGCTTCGAGAAGCTAAGCTGGCAGACGCTGGGACCCACAGCCAGAGGCCAAGTTCCTGGAGAGCAGATGCAGCTCAGATGCCCCCCTGCCTTCCTCCTCCCTCCACTCCCAGAGCCTCCTCGGTCAGATGGAACCGGCAGCTTCTCTGGCTTAAGATGCTTAGTCGTCCATCTTCATGCATTTCCCACCAGTGGAATCACACGGCCTTTGTCCTTCTGCAAATGGACATCCGTCACCCACCCTGGTATGCGCCGCTCCCAAGGGGCTCTTGCCTTCGGAGGGAATTGCTCTTCTAGGGGCAAATGCATTGGTTTGGAAAGTTCTTCTTCACCTGAGTTCAAATCCTCACTGGCCTGGCCCTGGGTATGCCTGCTGTCTAAGTCTGCCTCCTCTCTCAGGAATAGCCACTGGGTCAGGATCCAGACCTGGCAGACTGGTCCCTCTTTATGATGTTGGTCATGGGGGCTAGAAAATCAAGCTGCCTGCCCGAGACACCGCCAGCTTCCAGGGAGCACAGAGGCCGGCAGGGCTGGGGGGGGGGGCAGCACCACTCCCCTTCCTAGGAGTTACTGGAAGAAAGCAGTTAAATCATCCCTGACTCAGACCCGAGCCCTTTGGCCCACGAGGGAGCATCACTCATCCCGCGCCGCGGGACCAGGCTGTGTCAGGACAGCGCAGCGCCCCTCGCCCCACTCAGAATCTCATAAATCACCCCTATTAGCAGCGCGGCCCTTCAAGTGGACGTGGAACAGCTGGCCAGCCCCGGGGTTCCTGAGTGCTTCTGGGAGGCCACGGGTGCCACACGGCTCCTCCCCTCCACCCTGACACCCGCGCGCTGACTCCTCTTGGGACCAACCCCTGGTCCCATGAGACAGAAGGACCACAGGCAGGACGCCAGAACGGCCGTGGAGGGACCCAGGGCCTCCCGGTGTGAGCCGCGGCCGCGTCCTTTGCGTCCTTCCTTGGAGCCCCAGCCATCCTCACGGTCACTGTGCAGCGTTGTCTTACTACCATCTCACCCGTGACAAAGTCAAGCTCAGCGCAGTGCACCAATAGCTCTGCTGCTACAGGGTTCCAGATCCACACCTCCCTAAGCTGTTCCTAAAGTGAGTTGTGTGGCAGCCCTCCAGGAGATAGGCCTGGGTCTGAACCAGGAGGGAGATGGTGTTTAAGTGGAGTCTTTTTGTGGGAGGCAGTGCTGGGGTTTGAACTCAGGGCCGCGCATTTGTTGGGCAGGTACTCTACCACTGCATCTGTAAACTGGCAGTTGGGGCCGGGGGCACCTTCAGCAGCACCCGCCTTTCCCGGATGGGACCCAAGTGGAAGCTCCTTCTCCGTTGTGAGGAGCTGGGCCGTGGTGTTCGGGGCGGGGCTTGCTGAGGCGCAGAGATGGTGGCGGAGAGCCCGAGACTCAGTCCTGGGGGAAGATCAGAGGCGCCCACATTCCCTGCCTCTTGCTGTGTGGTGCCCTGACCATCACCACCCGTGGTTCCTGGGCCTTGAACCTCTGGTTCTTGAGGCAAAACAGACCTCTCCTTCTCATGAAGTTGCTCATGCTGTGGTGCTCAATTAGCAGCAACAGGAAATAGAATACCGGAGGCCAAACCTCTAAGCCCATAGTTACGTAAATCCTACATGATCTTTAGAAACTTTCATCTAAAAGCCCGAACTCTAGTTAAATGCACCCACAGGTGGACATAAACACAGGAAGGGCCTCCAGGGCCGGGCTCAGCAGGTGGCCGGAGTTTTCCCTGGGAGGTGGTGGGCAGGGAAACTTTCACTCCCTCTGCTTATTTATAGTTAATTAAATTCATTCGTTCATTTTTTGTGCCTGTCCTGGGGCTTGAATTCAGGACTTGGGTACTGTCTCTGAGCTTTTTTGCTCAAGGTTGGCACTCTACCCCTTGAGCCACAGCTCCACGTCCAGTTTTCTTGGCACTTAATTGGAGATAAGAGTCTCATGGACTGTTCCCGCCTGGCTGGCTTCAAACCATGATCCTCAGAACTCAGCCTCCTGGGTAGCTAGGATGTCAGGCGTGAGCCACCAGAGCCTATTACTCTATGTTTGCAATGACTTGCATCATTTTTTTTTTTTACTTAGGCAAACAAAAAAAAAAAGAAAACCCAAAACAAAAACGAAGACTGAGGAGAAGTTAGCTCTGGGGAGCGCACAGTGGAGAGCGGTCCTGGGCCTGGAGGGGGTCTGCTGCCCTTTGTTCCCAGCCCATAAATGTTGGGACTGCTGCTTTGGCTCATCCTCACCAGGACCTGAAGCCCGCGGAGGGAACCCAAGGTTCCAAGCAAAAAGGGCTGTCCTGGCCAAGGAAGGGCTCGGTCCTCTTCTTGTGACTCCTGCAGGACAGCTGTGCCCGACCCCTCCCAAGGCAGGGCCCGAAGCCTCGGTCCTTCCCCACCTGTAGGTGAGGTTCAGCCGTGAACCCCGCCCCCATCTCCAAGGCCACCCAGGTGAGTTCAGAGCCAGAGCATGGAAACTGCAGGTGTTGGGTGTGGACCCTGGGGTCGTCGCAGAAGGCCTCGGAGAAGATGAGTGCACTGGGATCTACCCCGGGGTATCTAGGCCAGGAAGGAAGGCAGCTTTCCACCGTTCCAGGAGACAGGGGCTCAGCCGGGCCCAAGGCACAGGGTATAGGGGCAATTGGCTAGGACCCGGGCTATCACAGGAGGTGTTCTAGAATTCAGTGTGTAAGTACACCCCAACTCCCCACAGAAGTGTGTAGACATAGATAAGAGGTGCGTGCATCACGGTTAGTGCAAAGGAAAAGTGAACTCAGGGTTTAGCACACACACACCCTCCCTGGGGCACCTTCAGCGAAGAGTTGTCCCATTTCTCACCTGTGTATATTGTGGATAAACCAATCACTCTCTTAGAGAGACTGCCTTTTCTGCAGAAATCCAGTGCTCTCCCCTTCCTACTTCTCCACATCTCTTTCTCTCTCCCGTTCCTTCTTCCGGTATCACTGGGGTCTGAAATCAGGGCCTTGTACTTTTCTTAGGCTGGTGTGATCTTGCTGAGCCATGCCTCCAGTCCTGGCTTTTGCTGGCTGTGTTTTGTTTGGGGATGTGGGTGTGTGCCAGAGGAAGTCTATCTACTTTAGGCTTCCTGTTGAAAGTCAGATCACAGGTGCATGCCCCACGCCCAGCGTCCCTTGGCTGCGATGAAGTCTCATGGACTTTATACTTGGGCTAGCCTGGAATCTCGATCCTCCTGTTTTCAGCCTCCCACATAGCTTGGAATGAAAGGTACATGCCATGGTGCCCAGACACGGGTTCAGAAGCAGTTCCTCAAACTTTCCTACTGGGGCTGGCCTAGAACTGTGATCTCAGCCTCACAAGTAGCGAGGGTGACGGGTGTGAACTACCTGTGCCCAGCCTGTAAGTACATTTCTTAGTAAATGCTGTCTTTAGAATTAAAAAGGTCAGTCCAGAATTGTCACCACCAAGAGGAACCTAGGGTGACACAATGACCAAATGAACAGTTGGCTCCTGGGACTGGACAACAGCAAAACCCAAAGAGAACTGAATAAAATGTGGATTTTAGTTCAAACTAGATAGCATAAGTAGCACTGAATCTAGGCATCTGTGGCTCACGCCTATAATCTTAGCTACTCAGGAGGCTGAGATCTGAGGGTCATGGTTCAAGTCTGTGAGACTCTTATCTCCAATCAACGACCCCAAACTGGAAGTGGAGATGTAGTTCAAGGGGTAGAACACTAGCCTTAAGCAAAAAGATGGTCAGGAACACACACACACACACACACACACAATAGCACTGATAAATACTTGTGACAACTGTGTCAGGCAGAACTATTTAGGAGCCCTCTGTGTCCATCTTTGTATATTCTCAGTAAGTCTAAATCTACCCTAAAATATGAAGTAATTTTAAAAGAATAAGTCAGGCCCCCAGGCCTGGTTTCTGGGCTAATTTTCTAGGCCTTCTGCAGTGAAGACCAATAGGCCAGAGGGATGATAGACTTCTATTTTCTCATAGCTCTGGAGTCTGGAAGTTCAAGATCAAGCACGTCAGGTTGTTCTGCCCACGCTGCCCTCTCCTTGGCTTCCCTTTGTGAAGGGCTGTGCCGTGGGGCCCTGGACGCATAGACGAGGGTCCACCCCAGGGCCTCACTGTGCAGCACCCTTGACAAACCCAGCCTCATCCTGAGGCTGTGGGGCTCAGGCCTGCTGTAGGTGAGGGGCCAGTGTTCCTGGAGCCTGCTGGGGCTGTGGAGATCGGGCAGCTGAGGGGTGCCAGAGGGGGTGGAAAAGGTCTGGAGCCTCCTGGGGGGAGGCCCAGGCCCTGCTGGGTTTTCTGGACAAAGGATGGAGCAAGGCCGGGCGTTTGTGGGCTGCTCTGAGGTTTGTTCGCGTTTATTTATCACCACCAACCATTGCTTCAGCCAAAGCAATGATGCCGAGGTCTCCGCCTGGGCCTGTGTTTTCTGGCCTTGAACCCTGGCTGTTGCTGAACGCACGGTCCAATTTCTTGTTCACTGTTTCTTTCGCCGGTGCAGCCCACACAGCGCGCGGCAGTCAAGGCCAGAGGGGAGGGGCGGGGGGGGGGGAATTCAGACTAAACTTCACAGAGAAGCGATTCTCAAGGGCACCACGCCCCTGGGAAGCAGCTGCAGCTGCCCAGGGGACCCAGGGATGCCCGCTTCCTTGTTCTTTGAAGGGGATGCAGATGGCTGCCACCCTGAGCGGGCACAGGATCCGGAGCCCCAGGCGGTGCTTCGTGACTGCGGGCTCTGGGTCCTGGATGAGGCTGCGTTGGTTTGAGGTTCGCACTGGCCGTCGAGGCTGGGTGTGGAGCCCGGGGCACCCAGTGTGTGCACACCAGTCCGCCTGCACGGGGGGAGGGGGAGGCGTGTTTGGAGGAGGAGAAGCTGAGGTTCAGTGCGCTCATGGAGGAAGGCCGAGGGGCTGGGCTGTGGCGTCTGAGACCGTGCACCGGAGCTCCGGAGCTCAGCCCAGGTTCCCCGCATGCTCCAGGAAGAGGTCGGCGCTTGTCATTTTGTAGGGGAAACTGAGGCCCAGACGCGATGGGGTGCCTAAGGTGTCAAGGCCGGGGTCCGTGACCTCCTTTGACATCCAGTCTGGGCACATTTCCCTCCACACGCTGGCCACGGTGGGTCAGGCGTGGGGCCACACCCACGTGCCCCCCACCCCGTGCCTACTCTCCCCTTCCTAGGAGGGGGGTGGGGGGCCTCAGCCCCTGGGGGGGCTGCTCCCCTCCAGCCACCCAAGGAGCTGCGGGCCTGGGCCTTGGACCCTACTGGGCTTCCTGGGTGTCGGCAGGAGGGGCGTCTGGCGCCCCTCAAGACCTGCAGACACAGAGGAAGGAGGCAGGGAATCTACTGTCCAGGAAACACAAGTGGCTTCCTTTTTAGACTATTTCTGTCTCTCCTCCATCTTGACGATTTCCTGGGAGAGGAGACTCGCTCGGGCTTCCCTGTGCTTGGCAATGTGCCGGCTCCTGCAAACACTCACTAAATATCCTCTAACGTAACGGAACAACTGCCGTGTCACAGAGGGGGAGGAAGGGGCTCACGGCACAGAAAGCACCATGGAGAAAGTAAGAGCCAGAGAGGTCACAACTGGGCTGGGGTTAAAGGGCGAGCAGGAGTTCATCAAGGAGTGATGGGAACAAAGGATTTTGTGGTGGTGGTTGTATTTTTTTTTGCGGGGGTCCAGTGGTGGGGCCTGAACTCTGGGCCTGGGCGCTGTCCCTCAGCTCTTCAGCTCAAGGCTAGCGCTCTACCACTTGTGAGCCACAGCGCCACTTCCGGATTTTTTCTTTTTGCTTATGTGGTGCTGAGGAATGGAACCCAGGGCCTCATGCATGCAAGGCAAGCGCTCTACCACTGAGCCACCTTCCCAGCCCCT
>NW_012267290.1:2452937-2455017 GCF_000151885.1 Dipodomys ordii | reverse complement strand
TGTGTGTATGTGTGTATGCGTGTGTGTATGTGTATATGTGTGTGTATGTGTGTATGCGTGTGTGTATGTGTGTGTGTGCGTGTGTATATGTGTATGTGTGTGTATGTGTGTATGTATGTGTGTATGCGTGTGTGTATGCATGTGTGTATGCGTGTGTGTATGCGTGTGTGCGCATGTGTGTATGTGTATGCGTGTGTGTGTGTATGTGTGTGTATGTGTATGTATGTGTGTATGCGTGTGTGTATGTGTATGCGTGTGTGTATGCGGGTGTGTATGCGTGTGTATGCGTGTGTATTCGTGTGTGTGTATGTGTATGCATGTGTATGCGTGTGTATGTATGTGTGTATGTGTATGTGTATGTATGTGTGTGCGTGTGTGTATGTGTATGTTTATGCGGGTGTGTATGCGGGTGTGTATGCGTGTGCATGCGTGTGCATGCGTGTGTGTATGTGTATGTGTATGCATGTGTGTATGCGTGCGTGTATGCATGTGTGTATGTGTATGCGTGTGTATGTGTGTATGTGTATGTGTATGCGTGTGTGTTTGTGTGTATGTATGTGTGTATGCGTGTGTGTATGTGTGTGTGTATGCGTGTGTATGTGTGTGTATTTGTGTATGTGTGTGTGCGTGTGTAAGTGTGTGTATATGTGTGTGTGTATTTGTATATGTGTGTGTATGTGTGTAGGTGTGTATGTGTGTGTGTGCGTGTGTGTATGCATGTGTGTATGCGTGTGTGTATGCGTGTGTGTATGCGTGTGTGTATGCGTGTGTGTATGTGTATGCGTGTGTGTGCATGTGTGTATGTGTATGTGTGTATGTGTGTATGCGTGTGTATGTATGCGTGTGTGTATGTGTATGTGTGTGTATGCGTGTGTATGTATGCATGTGTGTATGTGTATGTATGTGTGTATGCGTGTGTGTATATGTATGCGGGTGTGTATGCATGTGTATGCGTGTGTGTATGTGTATGCATGTGTATATGTGTGTGTATATGCGTGTGTGTATGCGTGTGTGTATGCGTGTGTATGTGTGTATGTATGTGAGTATGCGTGTGTGTGCGCGTGTGTGTATGTGTATGTATGTGTGTATGCGTGTGTGTGTATTTGTGAATGTGTGTGTGTCTGTGTGTGTCTGTGTGTGTATGTGTGTATGTGTGTGTGTGCGTGTGTGTATGCGTGCGTGTGTGTATGTGTGTATGTGTATGCGTGTGTATGTGTATGTGTGTATGTATGCGTGTGTATGTATGCGTGTGTATGTGTATATATGTGTGTGTATGCGTGTGTGTATGTGTATGCGTGTGTGTGTGTATGCGTGTGTATTTGTGTGTGTATGTGTATGTGTATGCATGTGTATGCGTGCGTGTATGCGTGTGTGTATGTGTATGTGTGTGTATGCATGTGTATGCGTGTGTATGTGTATGTGTGTATGCGTGTGTATGCGTGTGTATGTGTGTGTGTATGTGTGCGTATTTGTGTATGTGTGTGTATGTGTATGTGTGTATGTGTGTGTATGTGTATGTATGTGTGTGTATTTGTTTGTGTGTGTGTATGTGTGTATGTATGTATGTGTGTGTATGTGTGTATGTGTATGTGTATGCGTGTGTATGCGTGTGTATGCATGTGGGTATGCGTGTGTATGCGTATGTGTGTATGTGTGTATGTGTGTGTGTATGTGTATGCGTGTGTATGTGTATGTGTATGTGTATGTGTGTGTGTATGTGTGTATGTGTGTATGTGTATGTGTGTATGTGTATGTGTATATGTGTGTGTATGTGTATGCATGTGTATGTGTGTGTATGTGTATGCGTGTATGTGTGTGTATGCGTGTGTGTATGCGTATGTGTATGTGTATGCATGTGTATGTGTGTGTATGTGTATGCGTGTATGTGTGTGTATGCGTGTGTGTATGCGTGTGTGTATGCGTGTGTATGCGTGTGTATGTGTGTGCGTGTGTATGCATGTGTGTATGCGTGTGTATGCGTATGTGTATGTGTGTATTTGTGTGTGCATGTGTGTATGTGTATGTGTATGCGTGTGTGTATGTGTATGTGTATGCGTGTGTATGCGTGTGTATGCATGTG
>NW_012267290.1:2448864-2450912 GCF_000151885.1 Dipodomys ordii | reverse complement strand
GAGCACAGGGAGCACAGGGAGCACAGGGAGCACAGGGAGCACGGAGAGCACGGAGAGCACAGGGAGCACGGAGAGCACGGGGAGCACGGGGAGCACGGGGAGCACAGGGAGCACAGAGAGCACGGGGAGCACGGGGAGCACGGGGAGCACGGGGAGCACAGAGAGCACAGGGAGCACGGAGAGCACGGGGAGCACGGGGAGCACGGGGAGCACGGAGAGCACGGGGAGCACGGGGAGCACAGGGAGCACGGAGAGCACAGGGAGCACAGGGAGCACGGAGAGCACGGGGAGCACGGGGAGCACAGGGAGCACAGGGAGCACAGAGAGCACGGGGAGCACGGGGAGCACAGAGAGCACAGGGAGCACAGAGAGCACAGGGAGCACAGGGAGCACAGGGAGCACAGGGTGTAGCTGGGGAGCATGGGGAGCACGGGGAGCACGGGGAACATGGGGTGCATGGGGAACATGGGGGGCACGGAGAGCATGGGGAGCACATGGAGCACATGGGGAACGTGGGGAGCGCGGGGCGCACAGAGTGACAGCTTGGCGCCCCGGCAATGGAGGGTGGCCCTGTGTTCCCGCAGGTGCTTTCCCTCCTGCGTGGCCTCTGGGGATGACGGAGATGAGGAGGGAGGCGCCCTCTCCACCCCCAGCCTGCCCCCCGCTACCGGAGGCTGAGCGTCCCCAGACAGCAGCACTGCTCTGCTTTCGCAGCCAGGCCGCACAGGGGTCCTGGGGCGCTCTCTGATGGTGGCTGTGGGCGGCCCGAGTGCCCACTCAGAAAGTGGCCCACAGGCCCGGAGGGAGGAGGGAGGAGGGAGGAGGGAGGAGGGATGTGGGGCTGCCTGACAGCAGGAGGTGTGGTGGCGGAGCTCCTTGGGTGGTATGGGCCCCACAGCAGCAGGGGGGGGCAGGCAGTGATGGGACCAAGAGGGGACCAGCGTGGCCCCGGAAGGGTCCAGATTTCCAGGCGGCAGCAGCTCGGGATGGTGGAGCTTGGGGGTGAGCTTGTGGAGGAGGACGGTAGCAGGTTGCGGGCAGGAGCGGACCGCGGCAGAGAAAGGCTTTCTGACATCTTACGGAGGGCTTCCCTATGCCGGGGAAGTTTTCTGTTTCCTTAAAAATACAGTTTAAAAAGTCACTTGGGTTTGACTGTGGCCACTGGCTCTTCCCAGTTTAGTATCCTTCTGCACCAGTGGAGAAGTGGGCGAGTATGGTCATTCTCTGTGTCTCTGTGTCTCTGCATCTCTGTGTCTCTGTGTCACTGTCTCTGTGTCTCTGCATCTCTGTGTCACTGTCTCTGTGTCACTGTGTCTCTGTGTCACTGTCTCTGTGTCTCTGCATCTCTGTGTCTCTGTGTCACTGTCTCTGTGTCTCTGCATCTCTGTGTCTCTGTGTCACTGTGTCTCTGTGTCTCTGTGTCTCTGCATCTCTGCATCTCTGCGTCTCTGTGTCTCTGTGTCCCTGTGTCTCTGTGTCTCTGCATCTCTGTGTCTCTGTGTCTCTGTGTCCCTGTGTCTCTGTGTCTCTGTGTCTCTGTGTCTCTGCATCTCTGTGTCTCTGTGTCTCTGCATCTCTGTGTCTCTGTGTCTCTGTGTCTCTGTGTCTCTGTGTCTCTGTGTCCCTGTGTCTCTGCATCTCTGTGTCTCTGTGTCTCTGTGTCTCTGTGTCTCTGTGTCACCATCTCTGTGTCTCTGTGTCTCTGTGTCTCTGCATCTCTGCATCTCTGTGTCTCTGTGTCTCTGCATCCTGCATCTCTGTGTCTCTGTGTCTCTGTGTCTCTGCATCTCTGTGTCTCTGTGTCTCTGCATCTCTGTGTCTCTGTGTCTCTGTGTCTCTGCATCTCTGCATCTCTGTGTCTCTGTGTCTCTGCATCTCTGCATCTCTGTGTCTCTGTGTCTCTGCATCTCTGTGTCTCTGCATCTCTGTGTCTCTGCATCTCTGCGTCTCTGTGTCTCTGCATCTCTGTGTCTCTGTGTCTCTGCATCTCTGTGTCTCTGTGTCTCTGTGTCTCTGCATCTCTGTGTCTCTGCGTCTCTGTGTCTCTG